>NW_002987891.1:1375457-1399719 GCF_000006295.1 Pediculus humanus corporis | reverse complement strand
GAAGAAGAAGATGATGAAAGAAAATTTATTTTTATTTTTTATTTTTATTTAAATTAAATTAATTTTTTTTTTTTTTTTTTTTTTTTTTAGTTGCCAAGAATATAATCATATCATTTATTTTATTTTATTTTATTAATTTTAATTATATAATTTAATTTTTAATTTTTTTTACTTTTCTTTTTTTTGTTTTTTTTTTTTTCTTTTCTTTTCTTTCTTTTCTTTTTTCTTTTTTTTTTTTTTTACTTTCCTTTCTTCGTACGCGTTAAATTTAATTTTTTTAGTATTTTAATTTACATGTATAAAAAAAAAATAATAATAATAATAATAAAAGGGGGAAAAAAAATTTGGGTTAAAAAGTGCCTTTATTATCATTACTATTATTATTATCCACCATTAAACACGACAAGGCTACTTGTCGGAGTTTTTAAGTATTTATCCGAGGTTTCTACCCGATTCCTTAGGGACAAATACTCGAATTTCGGTGGTGCCACTTATTATAAGATAGCACCACATCAATTCTTGAAGGTCTTCCTGAGTCCATCTTTATTCGATGGGAACGATTTGTCTCCTGAACTGGGCTCCAGTGACTAACATCTTTGGAGTGGCCAGTGTCAGAAGCAGTGAAATTCACGTTCTCGTCGAGCTGCCTCAGGTCGACAGTAGAACAAGATTTGTTTTTTGGTTCTTACTTTGTCTTGTTCTCATTTTTTTTTTTTTTTTTTTTTTTTTGCTCTTTTAAGCCAACAGCACGTGGCGTTCTCAGACGGTCACCCATCCAAGTTTGCACCACGCCCGATGCTGCTTAACTTCGGTGATCGTACGGGAACCGGTGTGACCAGCACGCTATGGCCGTTGGCTCTATTATTATTATTATTATTGTTATTATTATTATTAGTTTAATAATACGTTAATTATGTACATACATATATTTTTTTATTTTGTAATTTTTTTTTTTATATTTTTGTAATATTATGTTAAATTTATTATTATTATTGTTATTATTATTGTTATTATTATTGTTATTATTATTATTATTAAGTTAAGTGGAAAGTGGTGACGTGCGCGCGCTCAAACGATTGTTTTTTTTTTTTTTTTTTTTTTGAAAAATAATTTATGAGGGATTAGGTACGATATGGAAAGGTACGAGGTAGGTAAAATTATTATCATTATTATTTTTTTTACTCTATGGAAAAGTTTTTTTTTTTTGACAAAATTTTTCAATATTTGTTCCAGATAGATTTGTTCCTTCAGGAATAATCCAAATATGCAAATAAAACCCGTAAGAATTGTTTTAAGAATCTTCCCGGATTGGATGGGAACTAAACTGGACTCCGGTGTGATAAGAACGACTAACCGGGAGTAACCAGGATTCAGGAAGAAGGAGTAAGAAAAAAAAGTTAGTATTAAATTTAAATAACGTTTTTTTTTTCCAGGAATTTTTTTTTTTTTTTGATGACGTAACCCAAATCTCGCATGCGTATATATAATAATAATAATAATAATAATTGGTCCGATAAATTCAATTTTGACCAGAAAATTCCCCTTTCTTTTCTCGCGAAGAGTGCGGAAATCAAACGGTTTAATTTTTCTTTCCGGTTCATTGATTTCTTTCCATTTACCAGCATCCACGAGTAAAAGTATCCGAAATTTTTTTTTTTGATTTGATTTAATTTGACGTAATCGAACACCGTAAAAATTTGTTTTTATTCTCCGATGATTTTGTTGAAATTGTGAAAAAGTAAAAGTATACGAAACAATGACAAATACTTTTAATCTATTTCCACGACTGACAAAAAATGTCGTGGAAATTTAAAACGTAGAAAAAAAAAATATCGAAAACAATCGATCGATATTTTTTTTTTAAAAAACGATTTATCGATCGATTTACGAATGAATTTATAAAAACAAATTTTTCGCGATTGGATTTCCCCTCCCCTCTCCTTCTCTCTCCCTCCCTTCCTTCCCCCCCAAAAAAAAATTTGACGGTTATTTGGATCAATAATAATAATAATAATAGTTTTTAAAGTTCCATTCGACTGGAACATCAACTCGAATAAAAAAAAAAAAAAATTAAATTATTACGTGTATATAGAAAGTAAAAAAAAAAAAAAAAAAAAAAAAATTCGTGTTGTTCGTAAAAAATTCTCAACTTCTTATTACCTAATTATTATTATTATTATTATTATTATTAATTTTCAACCACTTACGGGAGCAATTGTTATCATTATCAATTGAATACTGGAGAAGAAAAATTTTCACATTATTATTATTATTATTATTATTATTATTATTATTATTTTTATCTTGATATTAATTATAATAATGATTGATATCGTTGCGTAAATAATAAGCAAAATTATTTTTCTCTCTCTCTCTTTCTCTTTGTCTCTCATTCTCTCTCTCTCTCTCTCTCTGTCTCTCTTTCTCTCTAATTCTCTGTCTCTTTTTCTCTCTTTCTCTATTTTTCTCTTTCTCTCTTTTTTCTCTCCCGCATGATCGTTTACCATTTGTTCCGCTCTTCTCTCTTTCTTGTTCCCCCCCCCCCGCCACTTCGGTTTTTTGTTTATCTCCAGCAAATTTGTTTCCTGATTGATTTTTAATTTCGCGTCTGTCTTCCTCCTACACCACGACTCCACAAAGTAATTATTAATTAGTAAACCGATGACGAATCGATTTATTATTATTATTATTATTATGTAATAATTTGGCTGGGTAATCGATCAATTTTTTGGAAAAAATTAATTATCAATTATCAATTACGCGGTTTTTTAAAACGAAAAATTTTTTATCGTGGAAGAAGAAAAAAAAAAATTTTTTTCCTATTATATTTGACCCCGAGAGGTTATTTTTTTTTTTTTTTTTTTAAACAAGAGTAAAGTTTGACGACGACGACGACGACAAAAACGATGAGATCGAGAAAAAATTGTTTAAACAAAAGAAAAATAATAATAATAATAATAATAATAATAATAATGTAAAAAATGAAAACAAACAAAACGGGACGATCAAATAAATAAATAAAAACGAGAAAAACATAAAAAAAAAAAAAAATGTATTTATTCGTTTCAGGCACGTACCTTGATTATTACATAAGGAGTAACGAGATTCTTCCACTCAACCACAAAGTTAAAAGCCAATCAGATTCAAAGGATAAAGAAAGAAAGAATAAGAAAAACAAATTACACGTTTTACTACCATTTGCCGATTCTTTTTAACGTTTGTTGTTGTGGTTGTGTTTGTTGTTAGCGAGACGAGCGAGAGTCAGTTGATATTTCTATTTGTTAACCGAGAGATCGATTGTATCAGTCGCGTACGTACATATTTTATCGATTCAACATCGATCGAAATTTTTTCCGTTACATTTTATTTTTTTTCTTCGTTCAAAACCGTTTTTCGTAATTTAATTTAATTTAATTTTTTTTTTTTTTAATTATAGTTTATCGATTATAATCGTAGAATGTGTTAATTTCGGAAACGGAAATAAAATGAATAATAATAATAATAGTAACATCGATACGAATTACAATTTGGAATTTAAAATGAATAAATATTTGGAAAAATTAAAATCAACGAGTTTGGCTTGGGGCTTATGGGTAAGTCATTTATTATTATTATTATTTTTCCGTGTGTGTGTGCGTGCGTGAGTGCGCGACTCATTCCCCGACGAATTTATTTACGGTTTTTAATTTCTTTTTATTTATTTATTTAAAAAATTTTTCCGCCTTTTTTTTTGCGGGTGGTGGTAGTTTTCAAAGGGGTTGGCGGTTATTTTTCAAAAATTCAAAAAGTGAAACCGGATGAAATCGTTTTCGATATTAAATTTTTTTTGCTTTCTATTTCCACGATTGAAATGATTTCAATTTCGATTATTACCGTATTTAATTCTATAAGAATTGGATTTTATATCGGAATCCAAAAAAAAAAATAATAATAATAATAATAATACGATGAGTTCGTATTTTTTTTCTGCTTCCACGTTTTTTTTTTTTTTTTTCTCCAAATGATAACGTCCGGGTCGTCAATTTTCGTTTTTTTATTTTTCGCGAGTATAATAACCGAAATTGGTTTTTTAAAAAATCTTTTAAATTTGTAATTAGTCGTCGCATGTACAAACAAACAAACGAGTTCGTTTGTTCCGACGTATGCGAAAAATAATTCCCGCGTACGAAAAAAAACAAAAATAATTTTTTTTTTTTCCGAAAAGTAAAAACGATTCACGTGTCCGATGTAGTTAGTAGTCAAAAAAAAAAAGAAAATGTCGACGTGTCAGTAGAATTTTCACGCGGAATTAATAATCGATAATAAACCGTTTCGAATTTTTCATTTTTCCACGTTTAATTTCCTTCGAATCGTGGCAGACGTGAATTATTAATATTTTAATAAATTGGGGGTATACCGTTCGATGCGGAAACGATGTCGCCGGGGAGACTGGGGGAGGTTCGAAAGGCCCCCAAATTAAATAAGAGGAAGGAATTCGACCCTCCTTTCCCTTACCTAATAAAGCGAGCGTGTTAAAAACAAACAAACGGACGATTGACAGAGAGGAAAAAAAAAAAAATTTTAGTACGTCCGAATATTTGTAATAAGTTCAAGGTCATAATAAAGGTGTAAATTACCTCGTAGACAAAGAAGGTACATAAGAATAATTATTTATCCCGGGGGCGGGGGGCGGGGAGGGGGAAAGGGTTTTAACGTAACGATCACGTTTATTAAATGTTAATAAAATAGGCCGTGAGTTATTATTTCAATTACGAATTCCATTTTTTTTTCTTTTCTCTTTTAACCATCTTGTTTCTCCCGGGGGGAGGGGGGGGATAATTAATAATTCCGAAAAAGGTACACAGCAAGGCCGCGCCATGGATACATTCCGGAATCGAATCGATTGTTAATCAATCGTTTTAATTGATTTACTAATGGCACGTGTGCGAAATTATTATTATTATTATTATCGTTGCGTGAGTGCGAATTAAAAAAAAAAAAAAAAAAATTTTTTTGTAATGACTAACCCATAGTTTCGAAACTTTTGAATTTTCCCGCGTTTTTCGCTATAAAATTTTTGTCGACGCAAAGAAAGTTTTATAGTGATAATAATAATAATGACAGGAGATACGCGGTTATCATTATCATTATTTTTAAAAAATTTTTTAAATAAGCGCGTCATACCTGAATTTTAATATCGGACCAACTAACAACTCGTTACGTCATAATTATTTTGTTTGTTTGTTTGTTCGTTTTTTTTTTTTTTTTTTATTCGAACTCACGTCGAAACGAATTAGATATAAAAAAAAAAAAGAAAAGAGAAAAATATTTTGAAGTTTTGATTAAAAACAAAGATGAAAGATTTCATTAAATGTTTTGAAATGATGAAAACGCGCACGTATGCACACGTACGCACTTTCTCTATCTCTCTCTATCTATCTCTCTCTCTGTGTGTGTGTGTCGTAAACAAACGAAAAATATTCCCGTCACTTTTAATCAGAAAATGTTATTTAAAAAAAAATGAAGAATGAAAAATGAAAACAACAACAACAACCGACGTTTTAGGTGTTGTTGATGATGTTGATGATGATGATAATAATTAGGTTAACCTTAAATAGTTTGCGCCTTCAGGTACGAGGTGTGGTTTTTTATCCAGACATTTTTATCCAGATGAAGACGAGCCCGAATTTTTTTTAGACAGGATTCGGTTAAACATGAGTTTCTACTGGTATTTAAATTTATTCGGCCTCTACATCTTTTTTTTTTGAGGGGGTGGAGGGGGGGGCAGGATGATATCGCGATTTACGTCATCTCGACTCTCGTTTTGTAGTTTGCCCTAAATTTTTTTTTTTTTTTTTACCAAAAATTCATTCATTCAATCATTCATTCTTTCTCGTTCACCGTGCTGGAATCGTTTTTCGCCCCTCCCCACCCCTTGAAGGTTTTACGAAATTGAGATTTTTAACGCGGGGAGTGTTGGTGGTGGTGGTGGTGGGTAGGAGTAGGGGAGGGAGGGAAAATGTCAATGTAACGAAAACAGTTGAGTTGAAAAATAATTGCCGGTTTGTTGTTTGTTTCACCTTTTATACAATTGCGACAAGTTTTCGTCGACATTGTAATGATTAAGTGTACGTAAAGTCGGTCGGCGAAAAAAAAAAAAAAAGAATGATGATAACCTTTGACCTTGATTGCGGCGTCAAATCGATTTGTGAAGAGAACGGAAACTCGTATTCGGGTAAACAATGCGAAATAATATTTTTTTTTTTTTTTTTTTTGAAATGTCAAGGCGAAAAAAACCTTCTTTTGAAAATGCGAAGTTGTGTGTGTGTGCGTGCGCGTGCGCGTGTTTAACTTATCATCATCATCACGCATTTTCCCAGAGATTTATTCGTTTTGGAGAAAAATTGTTTTACCCAAAATATCATTCGTTGTTTTTTTTTTTGTTTCTCGTTCAGGTACATTAATAATAATGTCGGGATGCGGATTTATCGTGACCTTGAACCTAGTAAAACGATAATGATAATAATAATAATTTTGCAACCCTTTTTAATTAAATGTAAACGGGAAAATGATTTTAAAAATTTCGCAAATTATTTAGTTTAGATAAAGAAACAAACAATGGTTAACCTTTTTAATCAAGAAAAAAAAAAAATTGTAACCTTTTGACCTTTTCTTTTAATTTTTTCGCATTTGTTTTTGTCAAAAGGTAATTTTTAACCTTGGTATTATTCGATACCTTATTTAACCCGGAATACATTTTAGTAGATTTAGCAGACGACGACGACGACGACAACCAAACAACAATCGTTTCGTTTTAGGTAAACAATAAAACGTGTGACGATAACGATTTTATTCTTATCGAACGTTTGCCAAAATGACAGATCGACACAAATTTGCAATTTGCCATTTTTTTTTTTTTTTTTTTTTATTCTTTTTCCACGATCGATCAGACGCGGCGCCAAAACTTCCTCCCACGTTGTCGCAAATAATACGTTAGGGGGAAAGGGGAAAGGGGAGGGAGACAGGGAGAAAACGCGACAACTGACAACTTTTGTGTTGTTTATGCGTACTTTTGTTTCTACCTTTGTTTGTTTGTTTGTTTGTTACTTTTATTATTATTATTATTATTATAGTTTAAGTTTTATTTTTTTAATTTGAAATTTGAAATGGAAAAAAATTTCTTTATTAGTCGAAATTGATAAAACAATTAGCACAATTTAAAAAAAAAAAAAGTAACTTGTTACGTCACAATTAAAAAATTGAAACAAACAAACGAGCGAACAAACAATAATTGAATTAAGTGAACCAGAAAAAAGAAAAAAATCAAATCGATTATTGTTACCGATGAGATTTTTGTTTGTTGTTGTTGTTGTTGTTGTCGTAATTAAATTTTTATTACTGTCGTAATAATTTCTTCATAAAAATTTCACTTCGACTACAATTATTATTATTATTATTATTATTATTATTATTATTTCGCGAATGAGATTTTTTTTTTGTTTTTGTTTTTGTTCGCGCACGGCCTTATTGTTATCATTATCATTATCATTATTATTATTGCAGTGAAATTTTAAACGTTTCTTTTATTATTATTATTATTATTATTATTATTTCATATTCAAAAGGGAAAAATTTCCATGGAAAAAATTAGTAATAGTGAGAGGAGGTTGAATTGAAATCATTAAAAATGATAAAAACCAATTAGTTGAAATTTTTTCTCACTAATTACACGTTAATTTTTCTCTCTCTCTCTCATTTTGTTTCTCTTTTCATTGTGTATCCATTTTTTTTTTTAAATTTAAATTTAACACATAATTTAATTTTTAGATTAATTTTTTTTTTCTTAAAAAAAAATTATTTTATTGTTATGAAAAGATTCCCAAAGATCGGGTGCGTGAGAGAGAGAGAGAGAGAGAGAGAGAGAGATCGGGAAAAACTCGGTGACACGTCACATAAAAACGCGATCGGCGTGAAAGTCTTTTTCACTGGAGAAAAATTTTTTTTTTGTTTTGTTTCATATCGTTTGTTTGTTTGTATGTTGTTTGTTTGTTTGTTTGTTTTTAATTATTTCGGTGGTTGTTTTAATTAAAATTAAAATTTTTTTGTTTTTGTTGATGAAACCGATAGACTGGAGAAAGCAAAAAAAAAAAAACCAAAAAAATTTTTTTTTCTTTTCATTCGTTTTCCAGCGATTATTATTTTTAATTATTCTTCATATATCATCATTATCATCGTTCATTCAATCATTCATTCATTCATTCCCTTCTTTCTTTCTATTATTTGTTAATTAAATATTTTCGTTCGTTTTTTTTTTTTTTTTTTTTTTTTTTTTTTTTGAATTGAATCGGATCGAATTCTCGTTCTTTTTTTCCCGTTAATTTTTGTTTATTTATATTTTGATTTCCGGTTTTCTTACGCAATTCCGTTTAATAAACTTCCTATTGTTTTATTATCATCATCATCGTAATATTCATCGTTATTATTATTATCATTAATAAACCTTTCTTTCGAACGTTCACTTGATATTATTGTTCGCTCTCTCTCGAGTTTTTTTTTTTTTTTTTTTGGACGCGTTTCCGGTGATCGATAATCGATGACGTTACGATATCGGCGGGGGAGTGGAGGGGGAAGGGAAATCGAATCGTAAAATTAAATGATAATTAATTAACGTCACATCGCGTCACGTGACAATAAAATCAAAGATGGACGAATATTTTCAAACGTGTTTTATTTGTGATGGTAGAAAGTGAAATGTCAAAAAAAGAAAAAAAAAATTTTGAACGGAATTATTTATTATTATTATTATCATTATCATTATTATTATTATTATTATTATTATTATTATTATTATTATTATTATTATTGTTAATATTACGGTCACTTAGAGAATTTTTTTCAAAAAAAAATGAAAACGATTAGTTTCGCCTGGATGATTTCACTCATTTTACGAAAATTAAGGTGTAGATAGACTGGAAGGAGGTTTTTCGAAGGGCACAAACACACACGCGCACGCGGCCACATGGCAAAAAAACAAACGAACAAACAAACAAACAAACAAACATACTTTCGTAAAACATTGACAATAAAAGGAAAAACCGAATATGGAAATCGAACAAAAAAAAAAAAAAAAAAAAAAATTTCACGTCATCATATTTAACGATCTCATACAAATCGCACACACAGCGAACAAAAAAAAAAACAAAAAATTAATTTTTTTTTTTTAAGGGCGGCCATTTTGAAAAAATTTTTCGATAATAATAATAATAATCGACGACGACGACGACGACGATGACTTTTCGTGTTGTCACGTGTTTTTTTTTGGCAAAAGGTTTATTATAATATTCGAACGGTACTACTTCCGGACTCGACTCTCCGTTTTTAATTTTATCGTTAAAAAAAAAACCCATCATCATCATCATTATCATCATCATAATCATCATCATCATTATCATATTTAAACTGGTTGAATTCTTTTGAAGATTCCACCACCACTGAGTGTCCTTGATGAAAAATAGTTTTTTTTTCTCCTCCAAAAAAAAAAAAATAACGTGAATTTTGTTGTTTTCGTTTGAATGTATTATGAATAGAGACATTTATGGTAATCCGAAGATGACCGCTCACGAGACCAAAAAAAAAAAAAAAAAATTTCTCGATATTATATCGAAATCGCACACATGACTAATATAAAAACTTGTCGTCCTTCGTTGTTGTTGTTGTTTGGATGGATGGACACGCACACGCACACGCACGCATCTTCCGCGAGTGTGTGTGCGCGTGTGTGCGTGTGCGTCTTCAATGCAAAAGTTAAGAGAATCCCCCTCCCCCCCCGAAAAAAACGTGGCAATGGTTAGTTATAATTTTTAGAGTATGCAATCAAACTGTGAGAGATTCATTACAAAATTTTTTTCTAAATTTTTTATCATTATTATTATTATTATTATTATTATTATTATTATTATTATCTGGAGAAATCTGGAAACCTTGTGTGAATGGAAATGATTGAAATCAAAACGGAAGGGAAAACGTTCGTTTTCGTTTTTTTTTTTTTTTTTTTTTTTCGCGGATCGATTACGAGTATAACGGTTCCGAACGGCAAGTACTCACGCACTCACCCACACGTACACGCACTCACGCACGCGCACTTACGCACACTACGCACGCACACGCATATTTATTTTTTTTTTTCAAAAAATTTTCAAAGGCCGCGATCAAGGTTGTTTATGTGTTCAAAGACAATGCACTTATTGTTTTAAATTTTTTGCTATTTAATGAAACCTTCTGGAAAATTCTATAACAAAAACAAAATTTTCCGGGTCGCCTAACGATCGATCGGTATTTACAAGAAATTTTTTTTATTATAAAAAAAATTTCGATGAGGTGACAATTTAATTTATAATGAATGGGGGGGGGAAACAAAACCTATTTTATTATTATTATTATTATTATTATCATTATCATCATCTTTAAAAGAGATAAAAAATTAACCAGGAACTGGTAAAGAAAAAAAAATCATCCCAAAAACCGGTTTCTTCCTCCATTTTTTTTTTTTTTTTTTTTTTATTACAAAAATTTTCCCATCGAAATTTTTTTTTCTCTCTCTCTCTCTCTCTCTTACAAAACGATGTGAAAATGACAATTTGAAAAAAAAAAAAAAAAAAAAAAAAATGTTGGTGACCCTTGTTGTTGCGACCAAAAAAAAAAAAAAGCGAGGGAAAAAAAGTTTGAAAATTTTTCATTCTCTATGACATTTACACTTTATGACACCGACAAAAAAAAAAAAGGTCAATATTTTAACTCCCCCCCTCCTTCTTTAAATCGCCCATTAATTTTATTATTATTATTATTACTATTATTACTATTATTATTATTATTACATCGATAATTGTTGTTAATGTTGTTGTTGTTGTTTGTTTGTTTGTTTGTTTGTTTTTTAAATTAATTCAAATGATTTGATTACGTTTAAAAAAGAAAGAAAGGTTCGGTGGAAAAGATGAAATGAAAAAATTTAGTTTAATCACGTGACGTGGTGACATTACCGCCATATTTAAGACGTTTGTCAAGGTTTTCAATAACGGAAAAGGTTATATTACTCAGGTGTGGTTTTTTTCAAAATTTTACTTACCGTTACTCCCTCCGACCACACCCTCTTCCCCCGCCCCCTCGTCATAAATTAAATTCGTATTTAAAACAAATTATTATTATTATTATTATCGCGATAAGTATTATTTTAATAAATTATCATTATCATCGTCGAAAACGTCATCGTCATCGTCATCGTCATCATCATCATCATCATAATTATTATTATCATTATTATCATTATTATTATTATTATCATTATAATCATTATTATTATTTCGTTAATAAATCGCCATTATATATATATATATTGTAAAACGTAATTAAAAAAAAAAAAAACCTTTTAAGATTTCGACATTTTTTTTTTTTTTTATTTACGTTTGTTCATTGCGAACGAGAATTTCAAAAAAAAAAAAAAAATATCCTTGGAAAAAAAGCAGACGATATAAAAAAAAAAAAAAAGAAAGAAAAATGGTGGACTAAATGACAGACGAAAAATTAATACAAAAAAAAAAAAAATTTTTGATTATCATTAACCGATCACGTTTTTTTGTCTTTGTTCTTTTTTTTTTTGCGGATTCCATAGAGTAATTAAAATTTTAATTTATCGAAATAATTAATAATAATAATAATAATAATAATAATAATAATAATAATAATAATATATAAACGTATCGAATAACTCTTCGTAAATGTTAGTAATGATGATGATGATGATAATAATAATAATAATAATAAAAGAGAGTAGTAAATTAAAGCCCGATGAATTTTTTTTTTTAATAATAATAATAATAATAATAATTAACATTTAAATCTCAAGGTTTATTATTTTATTCCCGGGTTGAATTTATTTATTTATTTATTTATTAATTAATTGATGAATATTAACATAAATTTTTAATTTAATTTATGTCCAATAAAAGATGTTATAATTTTTATCATTTATTATAATCATATTCGTCATCATCATTATTATTATTATTATTATTAACGTTGTCATTTCGAGTTTTTATAAATACCGTTGTTCGGGATAAGTTCGAGTAATAAAAATAAATCAGTTTAATGTTCGTAATAATAAAATTAAAAAAAAATTCTCACGTGACTTTTTTAAAAAAAATTTTCCAGGGGGGTTTTTCCCTGGAAAATGGTGGGAAATATAATACATTCGATAATATTTATATTCGCAATATTATGGGAAAATCTTAGTAATTTATTAACTAATTGTAATTTTCCCCCGAAAAAAAAAAAACAATTTATTTTTATACCATATGAGGAAAGTAATTATTATTATTATCATCATCATTATTATTATTATTAATATCATCATCATTATCGTCATCATTACCATCACCATCATCATCATCATCATCGCAGACTTTTATATTTTTTATTTTTTCGAAAAATTTCTAAACGGAAAATCCTTTTCGACGCGAATAACGAAAAAAATAATTATTCCGTGCCCGCGGAGAAAATGACCGTTTCCGGTTTTTTTCGCGCCACCGGAAATGGGGTAAAAATGGAGTTTTATTTTCACCCCGTTTCCCATTGTCGTCGTCGTTTTCGGTGGGGTATGGGGGAGGAGGAGGTCAAACGATTAATTTGACTACGTCAGTCAAAACGGGATTGAATTTAAAAAAAAAAAAAAAAAAAAACCGTTATTAAAAATCGAATTTCGATTGGGTAGCCGAAACTTGACGAAATTTAACGAAAATTAACGAAGAAGAAAACATTTTTTTTAAAAAAAAACAGGATTTGATTTTTCAAAAGATGTGTCAAAACCCCCTAATAACCATAAAAAATCCATAAAATATTTTTTTTTTTTTTTTTTAGTGAAAGTAGTTTGCTTGTTTGTTTGTTTGTTTGTTCGTTTGTTTGTTAATCAATTTCAATAAGAATAAATTATAATAAAATAATAAAGTGTCAATTTTGGGGGCATTTTTAAGGGCGTTAATCGAATTTGACACCCAAATGATACAAAAAAAAAAAAAACAAAAAAAAAAAAACCGTTAAATTTTTTTTTTTTTTTTTATAAATTCGAGGGCGGTCTAGTGAGGTGAGGGTCCCTAAAAGATGGGGGGCGGGGAGTAAAGTTCAATTTATATATATATTTTAAATTTTTTACGTATTATCATTATCATTATTTATTTATTTAATTTCTCCTTTTGCTTTGTTATCTATAAATTTTGTAGGCGTAAACTCAACAATAGGTCAATAGGTCAAGGTAACAACGTTCGAGTTATCGAGAGTAAAAACGTTTTTGTTTTTTTTTTTTTTTTCACGCGATTTTTTTAAAATCGATTTTTAAAAATGGCGGGAAAATTTTTAACTATTATTATTATTATTTTGCTGTCGTTTTTTCGTCGTTTTAATTTTTTCGTAATTTTTTTATTTGAACTTTGACCCGTCGCGTCATCTCGTAATCCGAAACTTCTTTTTTTTAAATAATAATAATAATAATAATAATAATAATAATAATAATTTTTTTTTTTTTTTTTTTTTTTACGTATTTAAACGTGAAGATTATTCATTCACGAAGTCAAATACGAAATCGTTTATTATTATTATCATTATTTTTTAAATTCGGATTTGGAATTCTAATTCCACGATTAAATTTAAAATTGGGTTAATTATTTATTATAAAAAAAAATAAATAATAAGAAATAATCGTGAGAGAGGAGTCGCGTTGTGAAAGAAAATTTTTTAAACGATTTCAAATTAGAAACTCTCGTATCGAATCGGGAAAATCGTTTCGTAAATTTTTATTATATTTTATTTTATCGCACTATTATTATTATTATTATTATTATTATTATTATTATTATTGTTATTATTATTATTATTACTATCGCGTAAAAAACGACAGGAAAGTGACGTCACCTTTTCGAAAGACAAACGTGGTTGCAACTTCCTGTTTCCCTTTTTTTTCCGAACTACACTCGTTTATCCGGTTTTACATAATGAAAATTATTCGAGAATTTATCGTTATCGATCGCACAAATGACAAAAACCAATCAAAAACCAAAATAAAAAATTTGCTGCTGGAAAGGTGTTTTTTTTTTTGCCGCGGACAAACGTCTTACGTATTACATACAAACGCGCGCAAAACGCAAAATCTATCTCTCTCTCTGTCTCTTACATTTCTTAAATAGAAAATTTATCGAATGACGTAATTGCATGTTCCTTAATGCCGTAATTGCAAAATCAATTAACTTTCATTAAAAAAAAAAAAATTGTCAGTGGGTAATATTAATGGTAGGAAAAAAAAAAAAAAATCCTCTTAATAAATTCTCTACCTCGCACACGATTAGCAAAAAGCTACTAAATAATAAACGTATTACATGTCTTCGGGTTATTATTTTTATACGCGGTTAAAAAAAAAAAAAAATGGCGGGTAAAATTTCACTGAAATTCCAATGCGAAAAAAACGTTAACCGGTTTTTTTTTTTTTTTTTTTTACTTATTTAAAATGTTGACACTAAAATTCAAAATGGTGTAACTATAAATGTAACAACAATTTATTAATTTGGTAACTACGACCACGATGATGATGATGACTATGACATCACGCGGCTAAAAAAAAAAAAAATCTCGAAACCCCCCTTCCCCCGAGAAAAAGAAAGAAAGAGAGAGAGATGGGGTCCCTTTTACGATCAAACGTTATTTCCACGACGACGACGACAACAACCTATACGTCTCCTTACACGTCGCAAAAATTGATTTTCTTTTTCCGTTTCCGTTTTTATTGAAATAATTTTTTTTTGGAGAATGAGTTAGTTAATTATCATTATTAAAATCTCGGATTATTTTTTTTTTTTGGTAACCTTTGACCCGGATGTCAAAACAACAAAAAAAAATTTTTATTTTTCTCTCTTATCGATAACGACGTCACCTAAATTATAACACCTACTCTCTCGTTAAAAAAAAAAAAAAAAAAAGGTTAATATGGGTCAACGAAAATTTCGTTTTTAATGATTTTGACCCTTTTTCCCACCGCCGCCGCCACCGCTACCGCCCCCCCAAAAAAAAACTCAATTTACGATTTCTTTTTTTTCCTGAATATCCCTCCCTCCCTTCCTCCTCTCCCCTGCTCCTCCCCCGTTCACGATAATAATTAATATAACGCAAGACGGTTTCACGATATTTTTGTTGTTTTTTTGTAGGGGGGAAGTTGAGGGCGGGGAGAGGAGGTCAATATCGATAATTTTTTTTTTTTTCTAACGATTATTTTATTTATTTTCGTGGGGGTCCGTAAAATCCCGTAGCATTATTATTATTATCGTCGGTTATAAATCAAGGTTTTTTTTTAAGCCGCCGCCGTCGCCACCGCCACCACCACCCCCGCGATCATCATCATCATCATCATCGTCATTGTTCTCAATTTTTTTTGCAATTTTTCTTTTTGTTTCATTCATTCATTCATTCATTTCATTTCAATCTTTTGTTTGTTTAATCGACTTGGGCGATTTTTTTTTTTTTTTTATTTGTTATATTGAGCAATCGAAACAAAAGATTTTCCAAAACAATAATCACGATGATCACGATGATGATGATGATGATGATGATGATGAAGCGCACGTATTACGCACGCGGTTTTTCACATTCGAAAAGAAACGAAACGAGAAGCGACATCTTTTGTTGATTTCGAAAATAAATTTTCGCGAAAACGTGACAATTTCGCAAAAAAAAATTACGCAATTACGGGTAAAAAAAATTTAAAACCAACCTTTCAGTAAAGTTTTCCCACGAAAAAAGGTATCATCATCATCATCATCGTCGTCGTCACACGACAATCTTTTACTTTACGCAATCGCGACACGCAAGCAAGCAATAGGATTCCTTTGAATTCTGTAACAATTGTAGCAAAAAACACGATTATTATCATTATTATTACTTCGCGTAATTTTCAAATTGTCGCATTATTATTATTATTATTATTAATATTCGAAAATAATTATTATGAAAAGGTGAAAAACAAAAAAAAACTTTAAGAAGATTTTTTTTTTTAAAATCAGGTCGTTGATGTTAATAATCGTATATAAAACAACAACAACAACAAACAACAAACAAACAAGCAAACAAACAACAACACGTTAGTTATGAATCATGCGAACCGGAAATTAAAAAGTTTAACATAAAAACACGTGAGGAAAGAATTTTTTTTTTTTTTTTTTTTGTAACAATCGCACGTTTTTTAACCGGTTTTCTCGAGAGAGCAGACGAAAAAAATTGATTACGTCACAGCTCCTCACTAGAACGTGTACTCAACACGTTCCAGGTTCGAGTTATAATACACATGAAAACAATTTATTTTACCCAAGGCATGGATAATATTACCTGGAGTCATTATCAAACGCGTGTGTCTGCTGGAAAAATTAAACGTAGGCGGTTTTTACTTATCAAAACTGGAACCTCACGACTAACGATTTCATTTTCATTTTATTTTTATTTTTTTTTTCGTACACGATGATCTCGTTTTTGGAATTTTCAAAATGAAAGAAAATTATTACGTCACGCGAGTGCGTGTGAGTGCGCGTGCGCGGTTTTATTAAATCGTGAAAACTGTAACGACGGTGATTAATCGGTACGAAACGTGAAATTAATTAATTATTACCGACATCATCATCATCATCATCATCCGACTTATTTTTAATGAGATCTCAAATGAAACCGACATTTTAATTATTATTATTATTATTATTATTATTATTATTTGTGGATATATGTGTAACGAAATCCCCGCACACACACACATTAAAACCTAATTGACGACATAAGAGATTTTCTCTTACGGTTATCGGGGTAGGAGGGATTTGACGTGTAACTAGCGAACAAAAAAATTTGTAATTAAGACGTGAAAATCGCGGGGGTTGTTGTCATGGCGTCGGTGGTGGTGGTGGTGGTGGTGGTGAGGTTGGTAGTATCCGCGATGGAAAAAAAAGTCGTTCGAGGTTTTATTACGAAATATTTTTTTTTTTTTTTTAATAGTATATACCTAATTACCCTTCACTTTTTTTTTTTTAAATGTATCTTTACCACCGCAAAAAAATGGAAAAATTAATTGTTTAATTGTTTAAACACCCGCTCGCGGCTCCCCCTCTTTCTTCCCCCCCCCCGACACTTGACTGTAGCAAATCGATTTCTTGACTTTTAATATATATAAATTTTAATGATTTGAGTTAAATAAGCCGTATAACAATATAAAAGATTCTCGTAATTGTTAATTTATATAATATTATTATTATTATTATTTTCATTTTCATTATTATTATTATTATTATTATTATTAAAAAAAAAACGACGGGTGGCGTAAATATATATATATATATGTGAAAATAGGTTTTGTTACGTAATGAGACGTTTAAATTTTTTTTTTTTTTTTTTTTAATGTTTTTGACACTGACGAATGTTTTTTTTTTTTTTTTTTTAATGTTGGCACCACCGAATAATAATTAATCGTAAATGGGTTTTTTTTTTCTTCCCCCCTAATACTCCTGTCGTGTTTTGTTTTGCTTGATAAGTCAGTTGGTGTGATGATGATGATGATGATGATTGTTAATATCACGTTTTTAATTTGATTTTCTTTCTCTCTCTCTCTCTCTCTCTCTCTCTCTCTCTCTCTCTCACGCATTTAAACCACTTTCGATTAGTTTTTTCTCTCTTTTTTTTTTCATCTTCCTGTTTTTTTTATTTAAAAGATAAAAAAAAAATATCGTGCACGATAATGTCGTACTCATATATTAAAACGTGATATTTTCTCCGGGATTATTATTATTATTAATATTTTTTTTTTTTTTTGCACGAAACGGTTAAGATTTCGGTTTGTCGTTTGATGATAACAATAATAATAAAAAGTTGATCGAAATTCTCGCGGGGGAGGGGAGGGGCGGTATTTTTATTAATAAATAGAGAAAGTATAAAAATTTGCGAGCGTTTAAAAAAAGTCGGATAGGTGATTGTAGAGTCTCGTTAAGACGGCGAGGATTGGGGGGAACGAGGGGAGGGAGGAGGGATGGGGGGAAATATTTTAAGTTGTTTGTACGGTACCCACCCCGAAGGGGTTATTAGGGAGACGAGTAGGTTTTTTTCCGTGATAAAAAAAATTAAATAAAATGATTTCCTTCCGGGGGAAAAAAAAAAAAAATTGCGCGAGGACCCTCCCCCTTTCTCTTCCCTCCTCTTTCCCCTCCCACCCCCCAAAAAAATCAATCGATCGATCTTCGATTAAGAATTTAACGAATTGTTAAACGCGCGAACGTTGAAACGAAAACGTTTATTTTCTTTATGTGAATACGGTGACGTAACATGCGAACGTGGTTAGTGACACGAACCTTTCGTGTCCCTCCCCCTCCTAACGGAATTCCCGATTCGAAATTAATTTTTTTATTATCGTTGTCGTAAAAAAAAAAAAAAAAAAAAAAAAAAAACCGCGTAATTTAAAAAAACCTTCCGGCGAAATTCCCCGTTTATTATTATTATTATTTTTTTGTCGATGAATACAAAAAATTTTTTTTTTTTTTACGGTCGATTTAAACTCACGAATGTTATGTAAAAAAAAAAAAGTTTTGAAAGGTGCGTAAAAAAAAAAAAAATTCCGCGAAAAAAAAACAAAATGGAAAAATCGATCCGGTTTTTTTTTTTTTTTTTTTTTAATACGCAAAACTATTATTATTATTAATGAAACTTTCGATACGTTTGTGTCCTGTTTCTTGAGTTGAAGCAAAAGTTTGACACATTCTCGTGACACGAAAAAATTTCCCGTACTTGTCAGGAGTAATAAATCGTTAATTACACGTCACGGAAATTTTATCGCGTTTTAAATTTTGAAAGTTGAAAAAATTTGAAAGCAGAAGAAGAAGAAGAAGAAATTCTTCTTCTTCTTATTTGGATAATTTAAAATAACCGTTAAAAAAAAAAAAGAAAACAAATTTTGCAATTTTTCAAAAAAGGCGGTGACATATCAATAATAACGATCGCTCTAAATAATCGAACAAATATTTACCGTATATCGATTGAGTAATAATAAAATTTGAAAAAAAAAAAAAAAAAAGATGAAGAAAGAGCAAAACGTTTGATGTGATAAACACGTGATATTATTATTATTATTATTATTATTATTATTATTTTACTCCCTCCCCCCACCCGAAGGAAAATTCGATTTATTGATTTTTCTTTTTCGAAACGATTTTATTATTTCATGTCGAACATCATATCATTAAATATGTGCTCACAATTCGATTCGTTTGAGGAAAAATTGACAGGTTGTGACGTATTCAAACCGGAAGTTAATCGATTTCCCGTTAAGGGAAAAACGTTAAACTTACCTAAACCGGAAGTTAAAATTCTGAGAAATATTATTTTGACTGACTGACTGACAGATACAGACAAATTATCGATTTTGGAAAAAAAAACTTTAATTAACGAAACAAAAGTAAAAACTTATTTGGAAATGATAATGATAATAATAATAATAATTAAATTAAACACAATGCGAACAAACAAACGAACAAACAAAACAAACGAGGGGCACAACCTTATCGTTTCGCAAATAAATAAAAAAGAAAAATTAAATTTTAATTTTCCGTTCCTAAAATTCCCTGACCTCCCCCCGATCGTGGTTATAATAATAATAATAATCATAATAATAATACTAATGATAATGATAATAATAATAATGATAATTTTTTGTAATTAATTAAGCGGGGAGGGGGATATTATTTTTATATATATGTTTACCTATGGTAACTACGATGTGATGGCGACTACCTTTTTAAATTTAATTACGTAATAATAATAATAATAATAATAATTACGTATAATATTATTATTTTTATTTTTATTATTATTATCGTTGTTGCTGTTATTGTTGTTGTTGTTGTTGTTAGTACGGTACTCGAAAATGTTTTCGTTTTCTTTAAAATGCGCATCATAATTCCTTTAATAATAATAATAATAATAATAATATTTCAAAAGGTCAAAAGGTTAAAATAATTTAATATTATGGCGGTTACAAAAAAAAATGAAAACGAATTTTCTTCCTGTCTTGTAATTTTTTAAATTTCTTTCGATGTTACGTCATCAGCCATTTGTTTTTGTCTTAAATGAACGTTTGAGCTCGTGGAACGCTTATGCGCATCCCATGCTTCTTACGGGAAAAAAAAAAAAAAAAAATTGGGCCAATAGGAAAATTAATAATTTTTTTAACAACGACCAATCGGATTAATTATTAGCTGATGCTGATTTCTCATTGGTTGATCGTTCGGGACTTTTCGTCTTTTCGTTTTAAAATGATAGAAAATTTTTTTAAATAATCATTTGCACTGTTTTAATGCCCTTTCGAGTTGGGGGGGGAAAAGAAAAATTTGACCTTGACACCCGGACATACAAAAAATTATGATAAATTTAATTCCCCCCCCGTACGCCCGCCTCCCCGTTTCCCCGCCCTCGCCCCCTACGAAAAAAAAACCGTTTCAAAGCTTTCTCCGCCACTCATTTTCATTTCATTTTTATTATTATTATTATTTTTTCCTCCGAACGTGATCTGGGCCATTTTCTGAATTGATTTTTAATTGTCAAGGTATTGTTATTATTATCATTATCATTATTATTATTTATACGCGTTTGAATTTTTTCTTTTTTTTCTTTTCTTTACTTCACGACGACCGTGATTAAAATAAAATGTAAATAATTGATGATGATGATGATGATGATGATATGGCGATGGGATAGATATACGAAATATGCAATCGTCGTCACATACGCGCACGCACGCACGCACCCACCTTGAATCGATTTGCCCTTGATAGATTTTGTTGTTGTTGTGTGTTCATCACGTAAATACCTTATAATGTTTTTATAATTTTTTTTTTTTAATCGTTTCTATCCGTCCTCATTCGTTGATTAACCCCCGTGAATTGTTCGAGAAAAAGAAAAAAGAAAATGCTTACCTGTTTGATTTTATACTCGCGTCCGTGACGATAAAGAATTTTCTCGATTTTTCCTTCCATTGTTTTATTTTTTTTTTTATCGAACGGCGGATGAAAAAAATCCGACGGAATCCGTTCAGAAATCTCTTTCTTTTTCTTTTCGGAATACGTTCAGAAATTCCTTTCTTTTTCACTTTTGCCACCTTGAATAAAAAGAAAAAACGTTGAATTAATTAAAAAATTCGTATTTGACGTTCACTGTCACGTGATTCAGGTACGGTCATTAATAAGAAACATCAAGAACGCGAATTCATTTGTTTTATTAAAAAAAAAAATAATAATAATAATTTAATGGTTGTAATGCGTTTTCCGTTTCCTTTTTTGGGTGTCTCGTAACGTGAGGGAAGGGGGCGTGAGGGAGTAATCATTATCATCAAATAATCAATCAATCAATCAATCAATCAAACCTTGAAAAAAAGTACGCAAAACATTTTTTTTTTTTTTTTTCGTTTTGATTTTCTTCCCCCTCCCCCCCTACGCAATCCCAGTTGGAATTTTTTCTTTTTTTTATGTTACGACGACCCATCGAATGACAAATTTAAAAACGTGTATGAAAAAGGTCAAAAGGTTACTAAGTCGATTTGAAATTTAAAAAAAAAAATGACGTAACGCGGAATTATAAAATAACACACGATTTTCCTTTTTCGAAGAATTTTTTAGTTTTTACGGAAAGTCGACGTGTTCGTTACGTACCACTCTCACTACCCCCTAGTACCATCTTCTTCCTCCCTAGCCACCCTCTGGCGGGGGGAGGAGGAGGAGAAGGAGGTACCTCGTAACGTTTTCCGTTTAAAAAGATTCTCAATCGTTGCATAATTTTTTTTTAGTAATGGCGCGGTGGCGTTTTCCATTTGAATTTAACCCCCCCCCCTGCGAATGTTTTTTTTTATATTATTATTATTATTATCGTACGTTGTACATATTTTCCGGTTGTTATGCAATTTAATAAGGAGCAAACAAACAAACAAACGAACGAACAAACGGTTAATTAATTTTTTGCAACAGTGCTGTGGCAACGATCGTTTTAACGTCCTTGTATAATTTTTGTACCCCTAAGTATAATTTATCTATCTTTTGCGTAAAATAATAATAATAATAATAATAATAATAATGATGATGATGATGATGATGATGATGATAATGATGATAGTAAAGAGATGAGAGAACGAGGAGGAGGAGGATGTTACGAGGCGGCGGTGGTAATGGGTAAAACTAATTTAGCATTGACCCGAGGCTCCGACCCCGCACATACCTTTCCCGATGAACCAAAAGGTGAATCATGGCATATGCGATCTTGACATTTAGCTAAAATCATTCTCTCTCTCTCTCTCTATCTATCTACCTATCTTTCTCTCTCTTTCTCTCTCTCTCTCTCTCTCTCTCTCTCTATCTACTTATCTTTCTCTCTCTTTTTCTCTCTCTCTCTCTCTATGCTGAGTATACGAATTAATAAATTCTTCTTTTTTTTGTTTAAAAAATTCATCTTTGCTAGGAGCGATTAAAAAAAAAAAAAAATCTTTCCTTGAGAGAATGAATTTTTTTAAGTAATAATAATAATAATAATAATAATAACTAATCATTCACTGAATGGTTTTTTTGTTGCGTTAGGCATAATCTAAATTATATTCGGTCTTTGTGTGTTACCATCTTCGTTCGGTTCAGGGTTACCATACGTAAAGCTCACGCGATTTAAAACTTTTTTTTTCTTTTTTTTTCTTATTGGTTTATTCACTACCACGATGATAATGATGATGATAAATTTCCAATCGGAATGAATGATTGATTGATTGATCGATTCGTAAAGGTGAACAATCCGCGAGGACTTGAAATATTTCTTGAAGTTATTATTTCACGTGGAAATTTATTCATCAACACGTGAATTAATTTTGTAAAAAAAATTATTATTATTATTATCATTCCTATTATTGTTATTATTATTATTATCATCCTCATTCTTGGAATTTCGGTACCTTTCGTACCTTCCAGGTTTCTCTCCGAGGTTTTTAATGATTGAAACCTCGAGCGTTTTCCGATTGTGTCTCGTACGATTCCCGAAGGTTTTCTGTTTTCTCCACGGGTTCTTATTATTATTATTATTATTCGGGAAATATTTTTCATTCTTGACGAACTTGACCAAACAAAAAAATTTTTTTTTTTATCTCGTTACTACTTCCGGTTCATCGATTTGACTCTTCCGGTTGGCCGTGTACCTTCGCGCAAGTTGACTTCATTGCGATTATTAAGTACATTGTCGTGCTGGTTCTTCCTTAAACCCTTTCCCTCCCCTCTCTCAAATCCATTCGTTCGATTCTTTCCCCTCCGTGACTATCTGACGTCATAAAGGAAATTCATTTTGCACTACTTTTCCCCGAATCACTCGACATCATCCTCGAAAGAATAATTTTTATATAAAATGTTTCTACACATTTCGGCCATCATCACCGCCATTATTATTATTATTATATTTTCTTCAAGTAATTACAATATATATATATATATATATATATATATATATATATATATATATATATATAAGAATTAATTTTGCAACTTTTACGTTTTAAAAACCTGATAATGATTTTTGTTTCGTTTGTTTCGCAAGTCATTCATTCATTCATTCATTCATTCATTCCCATATTTCATGCATTAAATACATTTTTATTACATTATAATAAATTTAAAATAAAAAGAGAAAAAAAAAGCAGAAGACAGGAAGACTCTTGTTGTAATCATTTTTTTTAAAACGCTTTTTTATATAAAAAAAAAAAAATTTACTTTTAAATTGTTATTCATTATCATTATTATTATTATTATTATTATTATTATTATTATTATTATTATTAAACCCCTTTCTGAATTAAATTTAAATTAATAATAATAATAATAATAATAATTACATAACGAGGGAGCAATTAAATTTTTTTTTTTCGACTAAGATATGCATATATATATATATGCATACATGTTAATTAAATCATTAATAAAAAAAAATAAAATAAAAAAATAAATTTAATGTAACAATTCCACTTTTGATAATAATAATGATAGTCATAATAATAATAATAATAATGATAATAATAATAATAATAATAATAATAATTTTTTTCATGTTTCACTTTCGATTTTTTATATATATATATATAATCAAGGCGCATCAAGTTTTTGACATTTTGTTTTTTTAAGATCGTACTAGTATTTAAATTAATAAATAATAAATAAAT
>NW_002987891.1:1364576-1375437 GCF_000006295.1 Pediculus humanus corporis | reverse complement strand
ATGATGATGATAATGATGATAGTAAAGAGATGAGAGAACGAGGAGGAGGAGGATGTTACGAGGCGGCGGTGGTAATGGGTAAAACTAATTTAGCATTGACCCGAGGCTCCGACCCCGCACATACCTTTCCCGATGAACCAAAAGGTGAATCATGGCATATGCGATCTTGACATTTAGCTAAAATCATTCTCTCTCTCTCTCTCTCCATCTATCTACCTATCTTTCTCTCTTTTTCTATGCTGAGTATACGAATTAATAAATTCTTCTTTTTTTTTTGTTTTTTTTTTAAAAAATTCATCTTTGCTAGGAGCGATTAAAAAAAAAAAAAAATCTTTCCTTGAGAGAATGAATTTTTTTAAATAATAATAATAATAATAATAATAATAATAATAATAACTAATCATTCACTGAATGGTTTTTTTTGTTGCGTTAGGCATAATCTAAATTATATTCGGTCTTTGTGTCTTACCATCTTCGTTCGGTTCAGGGTTATCATACGTAAAGCTCACGCGATTTAAAACTTTTTTTTTTCTTTTTTTTCTTATTGGTTTATCCACCACCACGATGATGATGATGATGATGAATTTCCAATCGGAATGAATGATTGATTGATTGATCGATTCGTAAAGGTGAACAATCCGCGAGGACTTGAAATATTTCTTGAAGTTTTTATTTCACGTGGAAATTTATTCAACACGTGAATTTATTTTGTAAAAAAAATTATTATTATTATTATTATTATCATTCCTCATTTTTGGAATTTTGATACCTTTCGTACCTTCCAGGTTTCCCTCCGAGTTTTTTTTTTTTTTTTGAAATGAATGATTGAAACCTCGAGCGTTTTCCGGTTGTGTCTCGTACGATTCCCGAAGGTTTTCTTTTTTCCCCACGGGTTATTATTATTATTATTATTATTATTATCCACCATTAAACACGACAAGACTACTTGTCGGAGTTTTTAAGTATTTATCCGAGGTTTCTACCCGATTCCTTAGGGACAAATACTCGAATTTCGGTGGTGCCACTTATTATAAGATAGCACCACATCAATTCTTGAAGGTCTTCCTGAGTCCGTCTTTTTCGATGGGAACGATTTGTCTCCTGAACTGGGCTCCGGTGACTAACATCTTTGGAGTGGCCAGGATCAGAAGCAGTGAAATTCACGTTCTCGTCGAGCTGCCTCAGGTCGACAGTAGAACAAGATTTGTTTTTTGGTTCTTACTTTGTCTTGTTCTCATTTTTTTTTTGCTCTTTTAAGCCAACAGCACGTGGCGTTCTCAGACGGTCACCCATCCAAGTTTGCACCACGCCCGATGCTGCTTAACTTCGGTGATCGTACGGGAACCGGTGTGACCAGCACGCTATGGCCGTTGGCTTTTATTATTATTATTATTATTATTATTATTATTATTATTATTATTATTATTATTATTATTCGGGAAATATTTTTCATTCTTGACGAACTTGACCAAACAAAAAAATTTTTTTTGTTTTTCCGTAGAAAACTTTTCGTTTTTTATCTCGTTACTACTTCCGGTTCATCGATATGACTCTTCCGGTCGGCCGTGTACCTTCGCGCAAGTTGACTTCATTGCGAGTATTAAGTACATTATGATGTCGATTCTTCCTTAAACTCTTCCCCTCCCCTCTCTCTCCTCTCCCCCAAATCCATTCGTTCGATTCTTTCCCCTCCGTGACTATCTGACGTCATAAAGAAAATTCATTTTGCACTACTTTTCCCCGAATCACTCGACATCATCCTCGAAAGAATAATTTTTATATAAAATGTTTCTACACATTTCGGCCATCATCACCATCACCATCATTATTATTATTATTATTTTTTCTTCAAGTAATTACAATATAATATATATATATAAGAATTAATTTTGCAACTTTTACGTTTTAAAAACCTGATAATGATTTTTTTTTTTTTTTTCGTTTGTTTCGCAAGTCATTCATTCATTCATTCATTCCCATATTTCATGCATTAAATACATTTTTATTACATTATAATAAATTTAAAATAAAAAGAGAAAAAAAAGCAGAAGACAGGAAGACTCTTGTTGTAATCATTTTTTTTAAAACGCTTTTTTATATAAAAAAAAAAAAATTTACTTTTAAATTGTTATTCATTATCATTATTATTATTATTATTATTATTATTATTATTATTATTATTATTAAACCCCTTTCTGAATTAAATTTAAATTAATAATAATAATAATAATAATAATTACATAACGAGGGAGCAATTAAATTTTTTTTTTTCGACTAAGATATGCATATATATATATATGCATACATGTTAATTAAATCATTAATAAAAAAAAATAAAATAAAAAAATAAATTTAATGTAACAATTCCACTTTTGATAATAATAATGATAGTCATAATAATAATAATAATAATGATAATAATAATAATAATAATAATAATAATTTTTTTCATGTTTCACTTTCGATTTTTTATATATATATATATAATCAAGGCGCATCAAGTTTTTGACATTTTGTTTTTTTAAGATCGTACTAGTATTTAAATTAATAAATTAATAAATAAATGCGTGAATGAATAAATGAGAGAATGAGGGAATGAATGAATGAATGAATGAATGATTGAAAATCGGAATGGGATCGTTTTACAACACTTGAGATTTCCCAACGTAAATAAAACGGTTAAAATTTAAAAAAAAAAAAAAAAAAGAAAATTCAAATAAGGCGTCTCTGTCGTTGTCGTATTTAATTAAAATTTTGTTTTTTTTTTTTTACCGACGAAAGACTTATCA
The DNA here is from genome assembly GCF_000006295.1 of Pediculus humanus corporis. NCBI lineage: Eukaryota > Metazoa > Arthropoda > Insecta > Psocodea > Pediculidae > Pediculus > Pediculus humanus. Next base: position 1,372,648 of record NW_002987891.1, on the reverse strand, counting down.
TAGAGTAAATAAACGCGCCGACGGTTATTTATCATAGATACATATATGTGTAAATGTTACTTTTTAGTTTGAATTGTTTTTCTTCTTTTTCTTTAGGGTGTAAGAGAGTGAATCGAAGAGAAAGAGAGAGAGAGAGAGACACACACACAAAGACATAGAGAGAAAAAGATAGAGAGGCATGCAAAAAAATAGAGAGAGAGAGAAAAATACAAAGAGATAGAAATAGAGACATACAAAGAAATAGATAGAGAGAGATACAAAGACATAGACAGAGAGAGATACAAAGACATAGAGAGAACAAAAAGACATAGAGAGGCATACAAAGAAATAGAGAGAGAGAGAGAGAGAGAGAGAGAGAGAGAGAGAGAGAGTTTATTGAAAATTAATAATAACGATAAAAATATTTTAATTGTTTTATGATCTGTGAGATATTTCTGTTGCATGACATTTAAAACAAAAAAGAGAGAGAGAGAGAGAGAGAGAAAACCTTCAAAAAATTTAATTTCTGATTTTATTACTTTTTTTTTTTTTAACCGCCATTTACTATTTTTTTTTTTTTTTTTTTTTTTTTTAACTTTGTAAAATTTTCATCTTTAACTTTTTCGAAAATTTATCATCCTCATTATTATTATTATGATGATATTTGCGTTTTTTTTTTTTTTAAATCCCCTTGAATGAATTTTGTTGTCGGGGGTTATTTTATGTTGGTTGCCCTTTTCACTCCCCCTCCCCCCCTCTCCCTCTTTTAATATGTTACATTTCTTTTTTTTTTTTTAATAATTGAAAATTTTCAATTGTTTAAATTATAAACAATCACTCCCCCTATTTTTTTTTTTTTTTAAATGTCGATAAAATTCTAGAAAATTCTATTTTTTTTTTTTTTTCAATAATTTTTAATCAAAAAAAAAAAAAAAAAAAAAAAAGAATTTTCCCATGGAAAAACGCAAAAGAAAAATTCAACATTTTATTTCCAGTTAATAAAATCCTGGATAAGAAATGAATGACCTTTTGAACTTAAAACGTATAAAAAAAAAAAAAAAAAATTATTATTAAGGAAGATGCTTCGAGTTTAAAAAAAAATCCGACAACATTTTCAGGGTTAAACAATTCACTGCTCCCGGGAAAATTTTTATTAGAGAAAAAAAAATCGTTTGTTTGTTCGTTTGTTTGTTTGTTCGGTCGTTTGTTTGATTGTTTGTTTGTTTGTTTGTTGTGGAAAAGGTTTAAATGAATTTTTCCATTTAAACCTTTTTAATTAACAAAATGAGTGTTTATAAATTTTAAAAGGTGATTCAACCCTTTAAAAACGACCTTATATACCCTTCCCCCCTCCCCTCCCGCATGAGTATAATTAATAATAATAATAATAATAATAATGATAATTTTTTTAATGTTAAACCTAACGGTATTCAATACCTGACCCATTATTAACCTTCGGGTATTTTATTATTATTATTATTAATAATAAAGATGATGTCAGGGTTAAAACGTTTGGATTTAGTCTATCCATTCGTAACCGCATTCGATAATATATCACGTGTAACGCAAACAAACAAACAAACAAACAACAACAACAACAAAATGAGATTCGAATTATTATACCGTAATAATTATTAAACCTACGAGCGGTTGGTACCTACCGGGTACAAAATAAAACCTTGAACGATCCTCCTCGCTTATACTTACTCGTCAATAATAAACGATTAATAAATTATTATTATTATTATTATTATTACCATCATTATTATTATTTAAATTGAGAAAAAAAATTAATTAATATTCTGTTAGAGTTGGCGGTGTGTTTGTTCTCTCACGTTTTTTGTTTGTCTAAAGTATAATTTTATATCATCACGTTTTGGGAGGGGGAAGGGGAAATATCCTGTGATCCCGAAAAAAAATAAATTTTTTTTTTTTGACTTTTCCTGTCTTTTCTCTCTCTCTCTCTTTACTTATCTCTCTAAGTGTTTGTCTCTCTCTCTCTCTCTGTTTTTTTTTCTGTCTCTGATTTCTTTTTTCGCCCACTTTTTTTTGACTCTTACTTTCTTTATCGATCTGTACCTGTTCATTTGTCTCTCTCTCTCTCTCTCTCTCGCTCTTTCTGTCTTTTTCTGTTTCTCTTTTTCTCTCTTTTTATCCTTTTCTCTTTGTGCCTACCTCTACCCGTTTTACGCCCAAAACATCATTTTTTGTCCTTTTTCTCTCTTTTTCTGTCTCTTTCTCTGTTTATCTCTACCTTTTTCTGTATCTCTTTCTCTCTCTTTTTTCTCTTTTTTCTTTGTGTCCACCTTTATCCGTTTTATCTCTAAAATATCATTTTTGTCCTTTTTCTCTTTCTCTTTCTCTCTCACTCTCTCTTTATCTCCGCTTTTTCCCATTTCTCTTTCCTATTCTTTTCTCTTTGTCTCTACCTCTAACCGTTTTATCTCCAAAACATCATTTTTTGTATCATTTTCTCTCTTTCTCTCTCTCTCTCAGTTTTACGTCTTCGTTTTAACATTAAACTACGAGAATTTTCTAGAAGTATGACGCGTCGTATTGTATTTAATTTTTTTTTTTTTTTTGTTAATTAAAATAAAAATATTACGGTAATTTTTTTTTTTTTTTTTTTGCATTTGATTTTGGAAAATGTAAAATAAAACTGGTCAAGGTTTACGATGATTTCAAGTTTAATAAGAGAGTGGTTGTTGTTGCGGTTGCGGTTGTTTGTGGTTGTTGTATAACAGTAATAAAAATCCGTGCGAAAAATTTATCGATATTATTATTATACATAAGTCGTATTGTAAAAATGTCAAATGTGTTGTATATATATATATTATTATTTTCCGTATCGTCGGTCGGTTGTTTCTTATCACGTGACTATACAAAATAGGTACATCCATACTAGGATTAACATAAAAACCGAATGTTATTGCAAGGGCATCCGTTGTTGTTGTTGTTGTTGCTAATAATAATAATAATAATTTTTTTTTACTTTCAGCATACCAAAGACATAATGTCGGGAAATTCTCCCGAATTGGGATGGACGACGACGAATAATAATAAAATGGAAAAGAAAAAAAAATGTTCGACATTACTTAAAGCCATCATTCTCACGGTACCCATACTATCATTCCTAGTATTAGGATTATTCTTCATAATGGCGGGTAAGTCGTTAATTAATTTAATAATAATAATAATAATCGGATGGATCCCCCCCTCCCCATCGCGAAACAAAAATGTTTGTAACGTATCCGAAAACAAAAACCTTGAAAAACTTTCTTTTCGAAAAAAAAAAAAAAAAAAAAAGGTCAGAAGACGTTCTTCTTACCGCGAACCTTGAATCATTTATTCCTGTGAGAGATTTAAAAAGAAAAATATTCCGCCATTTTTTTTTCCATCATTACGTCATCAAAATATATATATATTCATTCATTCATTCGGAAAAGAAAACGAAACGAAAGAAATTAACAAACGAATTTTTATTTTTTTAATTTTATGCGTGTGATAGTAATAATAATGATGATGATGATGATTTGAAATTCAAGGTTAAAAATGTCCTTTCGAAAATTTTTCCAATATCAAATTATGAAAAAAAAAAAAAAAATTAATTTATAATTAATTTACGACGACATCGTAACCGCGAGATTTTTTAAATATCATTAACGAACAAACAAACAAACAAACGAACGAACAAACAAACAAACAGACAAACAAACGAACGAATAAACGTGAAAATTTTATGGAGAATATATCTCCAGTAGCGAAATGTTTTTGAGGTCGCCATGTTTCGATCGTTTCGAGTTTTTTTTTTTTTTTTTTTCGAGAAATCGAAATCGAAAATCGATTAATAAACAAACCTTTTCGATAATGATGATGATGATGATTTACGTTTTAAAAAAAAAAGTTTTTTTTTGACCTTTTGCGGATTTTAAACTACTACGTCGGAAAGGTCAAAACTTTCTGTGGGTAGGGAGAGGGAGAGGGGAAGGGAAAGGAAGAGGTTAGGGAAAAGCGATAATGTTTTTAACCTTTCGTGACCTCACTTATATATCTATCGTGACACGTTTCGAGGGAGGGAGAGAGAGAGAGAGAGAGGGATAAAAGTGAAATTAGGTTGGTCTACACGCCCGAAGGAATTATGACACATTATATAAAAAAAAAAAAAAAAAAGAAATTCCAGTAGCAAAACCAGATTCCATCGCCATTTTTTATTTTTTACTACTCGCTTTTTAAAAAAAAATTTTTTTTTTATTTATTAAAACTCGATCGGTTGAAGTACAGATAATAATAATAATAATAATTATATATACGCGCGTGTTACGAAATAATGACATTTTTTAAATTTTGTGTCATTCGAAAAATAACGATGATGATGATGATGATGATAATATTAAAATCATCGTAATACGTTTTTCTTGTTCTAATTGTAACGGTCATTTTTTTTTTCTTAACACACCTCGATGGCCTTTTGTCAAGTTATTATTATCAATTCAATCCCTATATTATGCAAGTTAATAATAATAATAATAATAATCATAATCATCATCATTATCATTATTATCGCGATATCAGAGCAGAATGAAAAAAAAAAAAAAAAAATTATTTTTATCATTTCGAAAATCGTACGTTAATTATTAAATATGATGGGAGAAATAATAATAATAATAATAATAATAATAATAATAATATTCTTTTGTGTATTCGATGACGAAACACGTCGAGTAAAAACTAGTAGTGGTGGATGACACCTTAAAAAAAATGCAAAACAAAGAGAGAGAGAGAGTGAGGGAGACGGGGAGTCGGGGGGGGCAGATACAGGGGCAGGGGGTAAACGAGTTTTGAATAAAAAAGAAAAAAAAAATTAAATAAATAAATAAACAAGGAAATAAAATCAGGTGAGAAACAACTTTTGATACATAACAAAAAAAAAGAAGTTATGAATTTGAATTATTATTTAATCGTTTTCATTTTTTCTTTTTTTTTTTTTCGTTAATTTATTTGCATTACAAAGCAACGGACGAGAGAGAGAGAGAGAGAGAGAGAGAGAGAAAGAAAATTTCATTCTGTCATTATCATCATCATCATCATCATTATCATTATTATTATCATCGTCTTAAGACCACACGTTCATGTAATTTTTTAATTTTCCACTACGATTTTAACAAAAAAAAAGGAAATTCGAAGAAGGTGCGAGAATTAAAAAAAGAAAAATTTAAACTTTCACTTGATTAAACCTTCGGGGCTTGTGTAATTTAAAACAACAACCGACAAACAACAACAACCAAACAAACAACAACCCTAAAAGCAAAAAAAAAAAAAAATTTTTTTAAAACGAGTTTTTTTTTAAACCGTCGCAAACGGGAAACGACAATTCGCTTTATTAATGAAAGAAAAAAATTTATTATCATTATCATTATTATTATCATTATTATCATTATTATCATTATTATCTTACGCTCCAAAGAATTTAAAATTCGTTGATTATTCGATTCCAGCATACAAAAATATTTTTTAAAACTGGAGAATTTTTCGGGTTTTGCCGCGAAAAACTAAGGCGTATAATAATAATAATAATAATAATAATAATATATTACGTCATAATTGATTCACGTACATAAATTATAAAATGTCGGATTCGTTTTTTTTTTAAATAAAAGGTTAATATAAAAATAAATATAAACATTGTATTTAAATAATACAATGAAATAAATAATAATATAAATGAAACGAGTTAATTAATAATAATAATGATAATAATAACGTTACGAAAAACGGGTAAATAATTAATTATTTAAATAAATAAAAAAAATGATTCGGTTCGGTCGTTGAGAATCCGTGAGAAAAACTTTTTTTTTTTTTTTTTGCGCACGCGCATCGGTCGGTACCGGTATTGGGGAAAAAATTCAACAAAATGTCACGAAATTGCAATTTTTTTTTAAAAAAAGGCGGCGGTTGGAAAAAGAAAATCGCGGGAAATTTGAATTTATTTATCCCTCCCTCTTATGCCCTTAAAAGGAAATCGTTGCCGTTGGAAAACGGTTAATGACTTTTCGTAAGGAGAAGGGGAGAAAAGGAACCGGAAGTACGTCAGCGTCGGCGTCGGCGGTTTTTTTATGGAGAAAAATTAATACGTACAACTTTCACCGTTTACTTATTTTTTTTTTTTTAAAATAATTATTATTATTATTTTCCAAGCCGACATTTTTTGACTTTTTCTTTTTGTTAGAAAGAACGATATATCGAAACGTAAAAAAAAAAAAAAACAAACAAATGATAAACGTCCGTTCGCCATTGTTGTTTAAATAATTTTTTTTTTTTTTTTTTTTATAAACGCCGTTGACGCCGCCCCCCTTCGGTTCGGTCCCGAAAACAAATATTTATTATTATTATTATTGTTATTATTAAAGCGGTACGACGAATTTAAAAATATGAATAATAATGATAATAATTATAACTTTTAATGTTACCTATATATCGTTCCCGTCGGGAGGTGGGGGGGTTTATTGTCGCATCGTTGTTTGTTTCCATTGTTGTTTGTAACGTACGTGGTAATAGAAAAAAAAAAAAATTTATGAAATATATATATATATTTGAAATAATCCTTTTTTTTTTTTTTTAATCATTAATAAAATCTAGTGACACTTTCTCTAATGGATTTTTAAAAAAAAAATACAATACAATACGACTTACGATCCTTTCCCTTTCAAATATATATATATTTTTTTTTTTTCTATTTTATTATTATTATTATTATTATTATTATTATTATTATTATTATTATTATTATTATTATTATTATTATTATCATTGTTATCATTATCATCATCATCAATTTTTTTTTTTTTCTTTGACGTCAACCAACCGAATTTTTTTTTTTTTTTTTTTTTTTTGTTAACCGTAAAAATCTGATTACTTTCACGAAAGAAAAAAAAAGAGACAATCGACAATTCACTTTACGTCAAAATTATTTTTAAAAAAAAATGTTGTTCGCCTAATTTTTTTATCTTTTTTTGGGGGGGTAGGGGGAGGTAGGGGAAGTGGAAGGGATGAAAATTGTTTTTCCTTCCCCCTCCGTTCGAAACCATAATCATCATCATCATCATCATCGGTTTTTATTTTTTTTTCGCGAACGCGGGATAAACGAGTAATAAAAAAATTTATCACGCGATAAATTTAACCGTAGCAAATGTCATCCCACATTTTATTATTCGTAGCAAATAAAAATAATAATAATAATAATAATAAATAAATCGAAAAAAAAAAAAATTAAAGAAAACACAAAGCGTGGGACGTTTTTAAAAAAATTTTTTTTTTCTTCTCATAAATTGATCGAAATTTACGTTTTAAATAAAAATTATTATTATTATTAATATTAATATTAATATTATTAATATTAATTAAATCAAAAAGTTGTCCGAATAAAAAATTATTAATTATTAAGGAAATCGTGTCGCGAAATGATAACGATTTCAAATTCCAAAACAAAAAAAAAAAAATGGCGGATAGTTTTTTTTTATTTTTTTTTCCACGGGAATTTTCGCTTTTTTAATTTATTACCGGCGCCATTTTTATTTAAATATTAATTACGTTTTATTATTATTATCATCATCATCATCATCATCATCATTTTTTTTTTTTTAAATGACATTTAAGTAAGTAGTGGTGGCCATTTTTTTTTTGAATGACCTCACCTGACAAAAATCTACCATTTTTCTCTCTCTCTCTCTCTCTCTCTCTCTCTCTCTTTCAATGATGTTAACAATTTATGACTATCCCGATTCCCTCTGCCTTCCTGATCTTTGTTATTTCCCCCCCCCCTCCTTCCCCTTCTCCCCTCCCTCTCTCTCTGCCTCTATTCCATTCTACTAACCGACCGGTTACGACAACATTCTCGATAATATACCTTTCAAATATTTTTTTTTTTTTAATAAAAAACATTCTCTTTACCTTTTAGTGAAATAACCGGGAAGTGATGAAATAATCATTATTATTATTATCATCATCATCATCACCCCCCGCTTCCTCTATAGTCGATCTTAATACGTTTTGCAATAAAATTCTTTTTTGTATAAAAATAGAAAATTTTTCTTGAT
>NW_002987891.1:1359576-1362076 GCF_000006295.1 Pediculus humanus corporis | reverse complement strand
TTATTGTTACGATTGTTCTCATCTTTCAGGTCTCGCATAAAAAAAGAAAAAAAAATTCGTTAGTGAAAGTCATCATTATCATCATCATCATAATCATCATTATTTTTTATTTAACAATAGAAAATTAAATAATATTGTTGTTTTTTCGTGTGTATTATAGCAAAAAAAAAGAGAGAGAGAAACATTTGCGGCGGTTTATTATTTTAAGGTTCACATTTCAATATGAAGGTGGGGGGATACGCCCTCGTAAATGATTTCGATGACTTTTACTTTAATAATAATAATAATGATAATAATAATAATAATATGTATCGAACGACGATACGACGAGAATTTTTTCCATAAGTGAATAATGAAAACTGAAAATCGAAATTTCTCGAAACTTATCCCTATTAAAATCCACGATGATGATGATAATAATGATAATAATAATAATAATAATAATAATAATAATAATAATAATAATAATCATTTCGATTGTTTTCGATATATTTTATATCGACGATTCTCGAAATTTATATCGAAATGACGACATTAACTATTTAATAAATAACGAATTTACGTCGGAAGAAGAAATTTCCCTTTTTCCCTTCCCTTCCCTTCCCCTCTCTCCCTTCTCCTTCCTCCCCCTTCGGGAATTTAAAAGCGTTACAAAGGGGGAGAGGAGGGAGGAATGATGATAATAATAATAATAATAATTTAATTTTGTATCGTCGTTGCAGATATAAATTATTTCAAAACGGAAATGAGAAAAACGATTGGAAAAACGTCATCATCATCATCATCGGAAGTAGAGAATCCCGCGTATTTGTCTAAACTCGAACTTTCCCAATCCATACCAAATATAAAAGACGTAGAAAACGATTTGAAGAAAAATTCTTTGTCGTCGGACACTAAAACTCCTCTGGAAGAAGAAATTTTAACGAATCCGAACGATGATAATAATAATGGGAAAAATAAGAATAAAATGATGACGGAAGGTGATGATGCGGGTGAAGATGAAGATTATCCGAATCTTTTAGTACAAGTCGAATATTACGACATAACGTACGAAGATTTACCGGAAAATGATGAATTCGTAGATGAAAATGCATTGATGACGTCGACGCCTACGTCACCGCCGCCGCCATTTTCTTTTAATAAAAATTTAACGAAAGATCCGATGATAATATTGAAAAATGATGATAATGGTAAAAAAATAATATTGAAAGGTTCCGATGACGTCATTGTCGAAACGGAAACTCAAAAACCGGCGGAATCGACGACACCGAAAGCGTTCAGTTATTCGCCTACGATACCGCAAGCATCCGATAGAGTTATCAAACCGGAAGTCACCACCGGAAAATACGACAACGACAATAACAACAACAGTTCCGACGGTAAGTTTTTTTTTTTCTATATATATATATCATAGAGTATAAAAACCCCGCCATCGCGAAATGATTTTCCCGCCAAAAAAATTTAAATTATTACGATTTAGTATGAAACGGCATTAACGGAAACGCAAAACAAACAAACAAACAAACCGAAAATTTCCCGACTATTATGTTAATTAACAAGGTAGTTTATTGTTTTAAGGTTTTTGTTTTACGCACCTGAAAACCTAACAAACCGTAACAAACGAACAAACAAACAAACGAACGAACAATACACGCATTTAATTTTTTTTTTTTTTTTCCCCCCCGTAAATATTCATATTATTACGAACGTTTTTTCGGTACGGAAAATTTTTAACTTAAATTAGAAAGGTCAAAGAAGAATGTAAAGGTCAAATTAACTTACCTGATTATATTATTTTCCCTCTCTCTCTCTCTCTCTCTCCATCCCTCTCCTTCTCCTTCTCCATCTCTCTCCTCCTCTTATTTTTTTTTTTTTTTGATTGAATAATCATCATTTCCGTTTGTTCGGCAATAAAAATTTTCTGTAAAAAAAAGAAGAAAAAAAAATTAGTTAATAAATAATGGAGAGAAGAAGAAGGAGAAGAGGTCAAACGCGTGAGATTGCGGTCGCGTCGCGGGTCACGTGATCATCTTTTTTTTGTGACAGAAGGCGGTGGTAGCAATTTTTTAAAAAAAAAAAAAAAAATTTTTTTTCTTTTGATGGTTAGTTTTTTCAGACATTTTTGCAGACGTTTTTAATTACATTAACGAAATAATGAAATCATTTTTCGACGACGACGACGACGACGATGACGTCATCAACTTCGACGACGACGACGAATTTTCAACGGATATCGACACGACAATAATCGGTTACCAAGAAATTATCATATAAATTCCCATAAAAACGATAATAATAATAATAATAATAATAATAATAATAATAATAATAATAATAATAATAATCCTAAAACGGAAATTATCGATTGCAATATTTAAATAAATAAAAATAATAATAATAATGATAAAATTCATATTTTTTTAAAATTTCATTCCAATAATAATAATAATAATAATAATATAAATGATTTTTTTTTGTGGTTGTCGTCAAAAAAAAAAAA
>NW_002987891.1:1304037-1359357 GCF_000006295.1 Pediculus humanus corporis | reverse complement strand
CGTTAATTTTTTTTTTTAATAACGAGACTAAATAGAATGATGATAATAATAATAATAATAATAAAGGGAAAAAATTCAGAAAAATAAATAATATTAAAAAAAAAAAAAAAAGATGGCGGCACTTGTTTTTAACGAACGCTTTAATAATAATAATAATAATAATAATAATAATAATAATTGTTTTTTTTTTTTTTTTTTTTTTTTTTTGTATTTAAAAAGAATAAATAAATGAACCAACGGTGTCGTGACCTTGATGAAAATGTTTTTTTTTTTTTTTTTCGTTTTCATTCTTTTCGAATCAATTATTATTATTATTATTATTATTATTATGTTTTTACGCCATCTTTTTTTTTCGTTTTGTTTTGTTTTGTTTTCCCCTTGGCATTGTCAGACGAATTAAATTCGCATTTTTCAAAATAATTATTTTTTTTCCTTTTTTTTTTTCTTAAACAATTGTTATTATTATTATTATTATTATTCGAAGCTTCTGCTGTGCGAGTTCGTTTAACGAGTAAGAAAATTAATAATAATAATAATAATAATAATAATAATAATATTGAATTTATCATCGTAGCGTATGTTAAAAAAAAAAAGAAAAAAGAAAAATTTTCGTAACGGTTTTTTTTTTTTTTTAAATATTCCAAAAACGGTTTTTTTACGAAATTGAAAATTCTTCGTTTGAAATTACTTTTTTTTTAAACGAATAATAATAATGATAATAATAATAATAATAATAATAATAATAATAATAATGATTTTTAAACGTGTGAATTTCGTTTCGGTTACCAACATTAGAAAAAAGTACGAAATCTTAAACGATTTTTTTTTTTTTTTTTTTTTTTGGTGGAAATTTCGTTAAAAATGTAATTATTATTATTATTATTAACGTACCTTAATTTTCTCTTTTTTTTTTCTATTATCCGTTTGGTAATAAAATATTTTGACGTTAACGAATTATTCGTTGTGATAGTTTGTAATTCATTCATTTTTCCAAAAATTTCTATTTCTAAAAATTTGCTTCGTGACGTGTTTTTATTTATTTTCCTACGTCTAATGACACGTCAAACGTTCTGCAAACGTAAAAATTATTTATTAATTAATTTATAATCAATTAAAAATGAGCTAATTAAAAAAAAAAATAAATGTTTGCCTCCATATTGTTTTTTTTTTTCCTTTTCCTTTGGCTCGTCCTTCTCGTTTGCCGCCACGATAATTTTTGGCGGGAAAATAATTTTGATGTTTTCGTGTGTCAACAGTTTCGCCATGTTTTTCAACAAAGTTAACATTTTGCGAGGGTATTTTACCATACGACGTAGTACAATTACCCAATTTACCGGGAATAAAAAATTACGAGGATTTGACGTCGTTGATTCCATATTTTCAAATGATCGTCGATTCGGAATGTAGTTTAAGAGCGAAAGAATTTATTTGTTCAATTTTAGAACCCGAATGTCAACCTGAAGGACAAAGAATAATGCCGCCATGTAAATTAAATTGCAAAGGTAAAAGAAAATTTTTTTTTTTGTTGATAATTATTAATTATTTTATAACGAATTATGGAATGAATTCTTTTTTAGTTTTCTCTGACGATTGTAAAGATTACATAATAAATAGTTTGCCATTATCGAATGTTTTCGATTGTAATCAATATCCAGATTGGCAAGAGGGTGAAGAATGCGTTAATTTTTCCAAAGGTAAAATAAACCCCGTGACAAATTTATAATAATAATAATGATGATAATAATAATAATAACGGTGAGAAATGATAATTTTTAAGATAATTGTCACGAGGATGAAGAATTTCGATGTTTGGACGGTACCTGTATTCCATTGAAATGGGTATGCGATGGAGTACACGATTGTCCAGGTACGATACCAAGCCACGATGAAAACATTTGTCAAGGATGTTCAGAGAATGACGAATTCAAATGCATCATGGATGGTAAATGCATACCAATGGCATGGAAATGTGATGGAGAAATAGACTGCATTGATCATTCAGATGAAACATCCTGCAAATTAAATTCAACATCAATAGGTAGATAATTTACACAATACATAATAATGGCGGATTTACTATTAAATGTTTTCATCGAACAATAAATGTTTGTGTCTCACAACATTTGGTAAAGAATAAAATAAATTTATCGATATTGAGAGTTGACAGCTTTTTAAGACTTTTTATCGTTTAAAAGTATTTGCTTGCTTTCTTTCATTGATAAGATATCAATGATAAGAGAATTTATATAAATATACATATAGGTAAACAGTATTTTTTTTTGTTATAATTTTTTTATAAATATATATATATATATAGACTTTAATATTAATTAATAATAATAAATTTAATTATAATAATAATAATAATCAATTTTTCTATTTCATTAAAATTATTTATATCCTTAAAAAAAGTATTCATATCGAATAATAATAATAATTTCAATAATGAATAATAATAATAATTACTCGATTACAATAATTTTCATTTAATTATATTATATAAAATAATAATAATAATAATAATTTTACAATAAATTAATAATAAATTGATTATGTCAAAGGTACAAGGTTTGTCGAATTTAATTTATTTATAACTATCGAGTAATTAAAAATTGATTATTAAATTTTTAAAAATGAGTTATTAAATAAGAAATTTAATGTTATTTTATTGTCTTATGTAAGTAAACAATAGAATACATTAATAAATTTTTAAATAAATTACTTTAACCTAATAAAATAAATAAAAATTATTAAAAAATTTATGTGAATGTTTAAAACATTTATAATAATAATTTACCTATGAAAACATAAAAAACATTAAATAATTTTATTAAATTTAAATAAAATTAATAATAATAAAATATTAATTCATTTTTTTTTTTTTAAACTAATAATAATAATAAATAAAGAGAGACATATTTATTTAAATGCGCGGTCCAATATTGCACAGTTAATGTGTGTGTGTGTCTAATGCCACTTTAAAAGGACAAAGAATTTTTAATGGCTGTTAAATTATTTTTATATACATATAATTTAAATTGATTAATTAAAATTTGATTAATGTGAATGAATGATTTATTAATTAATGAATGAATAAATAATAATAATAATAATAAAAAATGGAAAAAATAACCGATGAAGCTGTACAAGCGACTAACGATGATGCAAGTGAATGTAAAAGATGTGCCGTTCAATTGGGATATTGGATTGATCCTTACATACAGTTTTTCGTTAAAGGAACGGATAGAAAAGCACCGGAAATAAATCGGGGATATTATGCAAGAACGATGGGAGTTTGGTTTTTATTAGAAAAATTTGTCAAGGTATAACGTTTTATTTAATTATTTATTGATTATTATTAAGAATTCTTTTTAATTTGTCGTATTACATAAGTCTTACATCAATCAATTGTACGGGGGTAAATAATATTGAATGAAATTCATTTATGTCAGACATTTCAAAAAAAAAAAAAAAGAAATTTGTACTTGTTTATTTATTTATTGGATGGGGTAAATAACTTAAGGTTCTTTTATTTATTAAAGACTGCAGGTAAAAATTGTCAGATAGTAAATTTAGGAGGTGGTTTCGATACATTATACTGGAGGTTGAAAGATTCCGGTTACATGATTGGAAATTATGTTGAAGTCGATTTCCCGACTGTCACATCTAGAAAATGTCATTTTATTAAAAGGAATAAACAACTGTTAGAAAAAATTCACATGGAAGGTAAATAATTATTTAAGAAAACAAAATAAGAAAAATGCTTTTTGAAATTCATGAATTTTCAAATTTTTTAGACGGTGAAATTAGATTAAGTGCTACAGATTTACACGCTAGCGGATTTCACATAATAGGAGCCGATTTAAGGAATATTCAAGATTTAGAATCCAAATTAAAAGATTCTGATATTAAATTTAACATGCCTACGTTTATATTAGCAGAATGCGTTCTTGTTTACATGGAATTACATTCTGGAAAAGTTTTGTTAAAATTTTTTTCAGAAAAGTTCAAATCTGCCATTTTTGTTAATTACGAACAGGTTTGTTTGTTTTCATTTAGAACAAGCAAAAAAAAAAATTTTATTCGGTAATGTGTATCATTTGTTTGTTAGGTTAATATAGGTGATAGGTTCGGAGAAGTTATGCTTAAAAATTTAAGAGCAAGAGGTTGTCCATTAGCAGGAGCAGATGCTTGTCAGTCGCTTAGTTCGCAAGAAACAAGGTTAATTTAAAAATTGATCAATGTTTAAAAAAAAAAAAAAAGTAATTCATAAATGAGTAATTTGGTTTATTTTGTAGGTTTTTAAATAATGGATGGGATAAAGTTAAAAGTTATGACATGGTTAAAGTATATCATGCACTTCCAAGTCAAGATAGGCAAAGAATTGAACAGTTAGAACTTCTCGATGAGCAAGAAATTCTCATACAATTATTTCAACATTATTGCATGGTGATCGCATTAAAGGGTGAAGATTTTGATTGTGTCGATTTCACCTAATTCAAAACACACATGAGGATTTAAAAAGAAAAAAGAAGTTTTTCTTTCAAGTCAGTCTTTGTTTAATTTAGGAGCTTTTGTCATACAAAAGTTAAATGAGTTAATGTTTTCATCATTTATAGGAAATTTTGCAGGTAATCGTTAGATATTTAAATATTAAAAAATAATTGTCTGCAGTATCTCTTATCGATTAATTAAACTGGTACCTAAACATTTTTCATATTTGTGTAGCACAAATTTAAATAATTATTTTAAAATTAAATATACTTATATAAAACGTTCAGGGTAGTTATTAAAGAATGAATTATCGTAATATTAAAAAAAAAAAAATTTATATAACTTTGTCATTTTTAATAAAATTGTGTGTGTGTAATTTTTAATATTAAAAATGACTTATCTTAAAATATCATTAATAATCTATATACAATTTCTTTTTTTTTTTAGAGGTTTTTACATTTTGCAAAATGTTTTTTTTTCTTATTTTTCTTATTTTTTTTTGTTTAAATATTGTAAATATTGTAAATTATTATTTTATTCACCCTGCATAAATTGTAAATGACTCACTTAAAACTTTAAATTCTTAAAAACAATTCAATAATTCATTCTTTTTTTCAATCAATAATTAATTAATTGTTTTAAATATAATTCTAATGAGGACCATTCATTCATTTTTTCTAACACAACAACTTAAATTATAAATAAAAATCTTAGGTATTTTATTAAAATATTATTTTTGTATTTCTTATCATTGTAATTTATCATCCTGAACATAATTTTTAATAAATAAATATGTGGAAAACCCCCCCAAATTTTTTAAATGTTTAAAAAATTTCAAATTCGTTGTTATTATTATTATTATTATTTCTATAATCGTATTATTTTAATAATGATTTTTGTAGTATTTGAATAGACTAACACAAAAATTAATTTAATGTACATGTTGTATGGAATATTGGTTAAATTTAAACCATTTTATTTATTATTGTTTATTCCTGTGATTATATATATATATATATTATGTGCGTGAGTGTATATATATATTTTTGTTATAATTATTATTTATTTTAAATGTATTAATATGTGTAAATTAAAAGTTTAATATATAACTAGTGGTATGTCTTTCCTTTTTACTTTCTTTCTTAATTTATATTTCAATTATGTTAATAATTTACCTCTCAGCATGATTCACGTGTACGTTATTTAATATTTTATCAATTTTGATATTTAGTGAGATAAATTTAATAAAGTAAATTGTTAAAAATCCATACCTGACTTTTACTGAAATAATATTTTCTAAAAATAACAGTTATTTTTACTAATTGGTGTAAAAACTCACCTTAATCAAAGCTATTTTTAGTTGTTTTACTTATAATTAACTTTTAAAAACTACAAATTTTACTAAATATATAAAAAACTTAAATTTCACAAAATTTATAAAAGGAATTCGTATGTAACGGAAATTTTTTCAAAAAAAATTGGCTCTATTGGCAACGATACGAATGCTAAAAAAAAAAAAAATTTCTGAACGTACCTTAATCATTGACTACTGTCTTACTGTACCACTAAACTTGTTTAGTGTGTACAGTATTGAATTGTATTATAAATTTTTTTATAAACTTTTTTATTATTTTTTTTTATTTTTATAAAATTATATTGTTTTTATTGTAAAAGTTTGAATCGAAAAAAAAAAAATTGTAGTTTTTCAAATTTATGAATATTACAACATTGTATTTGCTTAAGGGCTATCTCTTTTTGACATCGTTTAACCTACTTTTTTTTTTTAATTTTGTATTCTTTGATCAAAGTACAGTCGTAAGTTAAAATCACACTTGTTAACATGTTAGTCAATCAATCGATAAAAATTAAAGGTTTATGGAAATATGTTAGAGAACAACAAAAAAATAAAGCATTTTTTGACGTAATAAGGTATGTTTAATAATATAAAATTATATTTTAGAGGTGATTAGGTATTAAGTGTAAATTCCTGAAAATTAATGATAAATATTACTTTTAAAAAGTACTTTCAAATAATTTTTTTTGTTTCTTAATTTATATATCATTTAGGTTATTAACAATTTTTTTTTTTTTTTGTATTTAAAAAAGAAATTAAAGGTATCTCTTGTTAATATTTTTTAATAAAATTTTTTTTTTTTTTAAATAATTTTTAATTTTTTTTTTTTAAATGAATGAGTCATTCAAAACTGACCTTTGGTATCAAAAGTTGGTTTTACACCAATATTAGATATTAATAATGATGATAACCTTTAAAAATTCAATCTATTTAATAATATAAACAAGGAAATTAATAATATTAATAATATTTATTTTAGATGTATGTCTTCCGAAGTTGCTAAAAAAGAACCGAAAAAATTTGAACCATCTCCTTCATTTGCCAAAAACTTATATGTTGGCAAATTAGAACCAGCTCAAGTTTTTCCATATCCTAATCCATTAAGCAATGAACAGAAAGAAACTGTTTCCATGCTTACAGATCCATTTGAAAAATTTTTTCAGGTAAAAATTCATACAAAAAATTTTTTCGGTTTTTCGGTTCATGTAATAATTTAAGTATATATACCTTTAGGAAGTTAATCATCCTGAAATAAATGATGCAAATGAAGAAATTGAGGCGCCAACATTAAATGGATTATGGGATATGGGTGCCTTTGGCATTCAAGTACCTGAAGATTTGGGAGGTTTAGGTTTAAGCAATACACAATATGCTAGATTAGTTGAAATAGTTGGAAAATATGACCTTGCTGTTGGTATTTGTCTTGGAGCGCATCAATCTATTGGTTTCAAGGTAAATTGCAATTTTATTGTTAAAATTAAATATTTGCAACATTTATGAAAAACAAATTTAACAAATATTTTTATTGTGGTAAAAATTTTTTTTCAGGGTATTTTATTATTTGGTACACCTGAACAAAAAAAAAAATATCTTCCAAGGGTTTCTACTGGAAAAGAATATGCTGCCTTTTGTCTGACAGAACCAACAGCTGGAAGTGATGCTGCATCGATAAAGTGTGTTGCTCGTTATAATTCCGATTAATTTTAATGGTGAAAAAATTTTTTTTTTACATTTTAATTATTTTTTTCTAAGATCTCGAGCTGTCCTATCACCTGATGGCTCACATTGGATATTAAACGGTTCAAAAATTTGGATATCAAATGGTGGATTCGCTGAAATAATGACAGTATTTGCTCAGACCACTGTTAAAAATGAGGAAACGGGAGTTGAAAAAGATGCAGTTACTGCTTTTATAGTTGAAAGAAGTTTTGGAGGTAAAAATTTTTAATAAGTCATTCATTATATTTTTCCTGTAGTTATTAAATCACTACTAAAATATAATTTTTAGGTGTCACATCGGGTCCACCTGAAAAAAAAATGGGTATCAAAGCTTCCAACACGACTGAAGTATTTTACGATAATGTTAAAATTCCAAAAGAAAATGTTTTGGGAGGTGTTGGAAACGGTTTTAAGGTTTTGATTTTTTAATTTTAATTAAATAACTTTTTGAAAAAATATAAATAAATATATTTACCTTTCGAATATTATTCATTAAGGTAGCCATGCAAATTTTAAACAATGGAAGATTTGGAATGGCTTCTGCTTTAGCTGGAACTATGAGATCAGCAACTGCCAAAGCGGTAGAATTTGCCACTCAGAGATTACAATTTGGACAAAAAATTGAAAAATATGCAACAATTCAAGAAAAACTTGCCAAAATGGCTATGCTTCAATATGTAACGGAAAGTTTAGCTTACATGATAAGTGGAAACATGGATCAAGGGAGCACAGATTATCAAGTCGAAGCAGCCATATCAAAGGTTTTTAATATTTTTCATAATTTCATGATACATATTTATTTTATTTAATATAATTATTATTATTTTAGTGTTTTGCATCAGAGTCTGCTTGGACTGTGACAGACGAAGCCATACAAATAATGGGTGGGATGGGATTTATGAGACACAGCGGTTTAGAAAAAGTTTTAAGAGATTTGAGAATATTTAGAATTTTCGAAGGAACAAATGATATTCTTCGTTTGTTTGTCGCATTAAACGGTAAAATTTTTTTTAAAAATTAATTTATTTCGGTGGTGAAACAAAAAAAAAACCTTTCTTTACATCATTCGTAGGCATTCAATATTTGGAAAAAAGTTTAAGACAGTTGCAAAAAGAAGTTAAGGGTGTTAATCTCGGCGTTATTTTTAACGAAGCACAAAAAAGAGCAAGTAGACAATTGAATATGGGGTTGGGTATATCAACCGGAAATGCAGTTCATTCAAATTTTCAAAATGAGGTTGCTTTATTAACAAAGGTAAACAATAATCAATTTCCGGTATCATTTTTTAAATCGACAAGCAAGCTGGGAAAGTAAATTGGATTTATTTTTCATAGTGCATAGAAAAATTTGGAAAATGCGCAGAAACGTTAATATTGAAATACAAAAGAGATATTTTACACGAACAGTGTTACCTTCATCGTTTGGCTCAAGCTACATTTGATATTTACACAATGGCGGTCGTTTTGTCGAGATGCACGTCAACCTTACAAAAGGGTTTGCCTTCTGCTCCCTACGAAGAATTATTGACGAAACTTTGGTGTCACGAAGTGATTATTATAATTTTTCATACGAGTTTTATAAAAATGAGAATTTTTTTTTTTTTTAAAACGATATTCATTATTGTTTCAGGCATCAGAAAGAGCCGTGCTTAATTTGAATATGACAGAAGATAAAAATTACGAAAAGTCATTTAAAAATTACTCGAAAGTTGCTGGTATGATTTGCGAAAATGGCGGACTCGTTCAAATGAATCCACTAAATATATAAAAAAATTTCAAACGAGTTTAGCAGAGTTTGTGTTTTTTAATGATTTTTCAACCGCAAATGTTTTATTGCGGTTGATGATCAGGTTGAAATAAAAAGAAAAACGTGTGCAGGAGGCCATGACTTTATTATATATACGAATTAACTGCAACACTTTTATATATATATATACAATAATTGTTGAATATTTTTTTAAGTCAGTTTATCAGTACCTAAAAATGAAATATTAAATGTTTGTTTATTTACAGTGAATATGACATGATATATATATACCTGATTTTTAATCTACGTTATTTATTGTATTGTGTATTATATTATTATTTTTTTTTTTTTCAAATATTTTACATATAATGAATTATACAAGACGAATATACATTTTTATTTGCAATTGTATTTTATTAATTGTTAAAATTATTTAAACTAATTTCCTTGATTTATAAATTAAAAAAGTGAAAAGATTTTTGTTTTGAATGTAATTTTTTTTTATAAAAAATTTTAACTTTTTATTTATTATTTTTTATTAGTTATAAGAAAAGATTTTTTCAAAATTAATACAGCTCATAATTATTAATAAATTTTGTTAATAGTTTATTATTTTTCTTGAAAATTCAGTAAAGTAGACAAGACTTATAATTTATCAATTCATAAAAGTTAAAAATTTCAGGCGGATTTAATATATAATTTGTCTTCTGCCACGTAGAAAAATAACACTTGCTGTACTGTGCTATCTGAAAACAAAATTAACAAATTAATTTTTTTTTTTAAGTAATGATTTTACGAATCGAAAAATACACGGGATAAAATGAAACTGGTTAGTAAATTTAAGTTTTAATAAATCATTTAATAAATTATTTATTCACATTTATAAAAAAAATGTCAGTGTTAAAAATGATTTCATTTTCAAAAAAAATTTTTTTTTTTTTTTTTTTTAGTATTGTTTAAGCAGTCATCCGAACAAGCCTTGTTACGTTCTTAAATGGCGCGAAGTAACAATTATGCTTGATTGTGGATTATCAGCTCAATCTGTATTAAATTTTTTACCTTTACCACTTGTGCACAGTTCAAGACTTTCAAGTTTACCCACATGGATGCCAAGAGATTGTTTAGATTCAGAGCTTGATGGGGTAAATTGAATGACTTCAACAATAAAATAATTCTTTTCGAAACTCAAATTTCAATTTAATATTTTCATAATTTATTTTTTAGGAACTTAGGGATTGTTGCGGAAGAATTCTCATCGATTCACCCCCTGAATTTTCTCCCCCTCAAACTAAAATTTTAGATTTTTCTGAAATTGATGTCATGTTAATATCAAATTATCTTTGTATGTTGGCTTTGCCCTTTGTAACCGAAGACACCGGTTTTAAGGGTGTAGTGTATTGTACTGAACCGACTATGCAAATAGGAAGGTTAGTTTTAAAAAGTTTTCATCGATTTAATTTCTTCTTTTTCAATTTTATAAAAAATCTTATAAAGAATTTGTGGATTAATTTTCATTTAAAGATTATTTTTAGAGGAGTTAGTCGAATGGATTGAACAAAGTCCAAAATCGAATGTTGCCAAACATTGGAAAGAAGTTTTACATTTGCTTCCTCCACCTTTAAACGATGCATTTAAACCTAGAAATTGGAGGCACATATATAATATGCAACAAGTAAATTCAGCTCTATCAAGAATTCAAGTTGTAGGATATGATGAAAAGTTGGTGAGTTTTATAAGAAAAAGTAATTTAAAAATTTTTTAAAGTTATTCAAATTTTTATTTTCATTCTTTTAATCTGACAGGATATTTATGGTGCCTTAAAAGCAATTCCAGTCAGCTCTGGATACTGTTTGGGTTCTGCTAATTGGATAATACAAACTGATTATGAAAAAATTGCTTATGTATCAGGATCGACAACATTAACGACACATCCGAAACCGATGCATCAAAATGCATTGAGAAATGTTAATGTTTTAATCATAACTGCTTTAACTCAAACTCCGACTAGTAATCCTGATTCCATGTTGGGTGAATTGTGTATAAATACAGGTATGATTCTTTTGGTTTACTATTTCAAATATAATACTCGAGTAATATTTAATGAATTACCTTTTTCCCAGCGATGACGGTTAGAAATGGTGGTTGCGTTTTGCTACCATGTTATCCGAGTGGAGTCGTTTATGATTTGTTTGAATGCCTTTCTAGTTATTTGGATGCAACAGGACTTACCCAGATACCAATGTTTTTTATTTCTCCTGTTGCTGACACATCTTTAGCTTATTCGAATATATTAGCAGAATGGTGAGTTTATTACAAGCATTTTTTTTTTTTTTGATTATTTCACGTTCATTTGTGTATAATTACAGCGAATTACTTTTAGGCTGTCACAGGCAAAGCAGAATAAAGTTTATTTACCCGAAGAACCTTTTCCGCATGCATTTTTAGTTAAAAATAGTAGGTTAAAACATTTCAAAAATATATATGCAGAAAATTTTAGTGCGGAATTTCGACAGCCATGCGTTGTTTTTTGCGGTCATCCAAGTCTTAGATTTGGCGATTCCGTACATTTTATGGAATTGTGGGGTTCGAATCCATTACATTCCGTCATTTTTACCGGTGAGTGGAATCATTTCAAAAAATGCATAAGTTGTACCATATCGTAAAACGTTTCTTTTTTTTTTGTTGTTGTTTACAGAACCGGATTTTCCTTATTTAGACGCCATATCTCCATTTCAACCGCTTCAAATGAAAGTAGTTCATTGTCCGATAGACACGAGTTTAAATTTTACACAAGCAACAAAACTCATAAGAGAATTAAAACCTGGGACACTCGTCATACCTGAAAGTTACACGAAAAATCCTTTAGGTTCTTCTCAGCGTACCGACCTTCTAATAGATGCGGTTAGAAAAAATTCTGATGATAATGAATAAAGGAAAATGGTTTGAAATTAAAACGAAATTTATTTTCCAGCAAGAAAGACCAACGTTAACGATGAAAAGGGGAGAAGTAATTAAATTACCTGTCAAACGTAAAAAAGTCAAAGCGGAAATGTCTGCGGATTTAGCATCAGAATTAATCCCGTGCGAAACAAGGCCAGGTGTGTCTTTGACATCCGTTACCGGAAAACTCATTCTCAACGATAACAAATACAAAATTGAGGTGATGATTACGATTTTATCAAATTAAAATACAATCAGAGACCAACGAGTCACAATAATAATTTGTTTATTTTGTTTAAAGTCACTTGAATCAAATCAGGATTTGAAACGTAAAGAATCATCATCAGGTACGTGTGAAGATTCAGATACCTGTGGTGATGTTTTACCTAAAAGAAAACCGACATACGAATGGGGATGGTTGGATATTGATCAATTCGTACAAAAATTGTCTCAGGAAGGAATAAACGATGCAAAAGTAGAACACGGAAATCCCGGATACATAATACATTTGGTATATGAAGGTCTTGAAGGAAAATTAACAAAAAAAATATCAAATTTATTCATGGTTAATTTGTTTTGTTTTGCAGCAAGAATCAGATACTCTCATAACGGTCGAAGATAGTCAAACTCATATTATTTGCGAAGGAGATAGACAGTTAAGGTTAAAATTAAGAGATGCTCTATTGCAGTGTTTAAATAAATTCTAATGAGAAAAAAAAGTTTATAATTAAAATTTTATTATTAAACGTGTAAATAATATTTAAAAGTTTTTTTATTTTTCTACGTTGGAACGCCATTACTTGACGGTTTAAGATCAATCGAAGTTAATTTTTAAAAAGTTTACATTTTTTTTAATATTTTGATAGTGAATTAGTCGTGAAATAAGAAGTTTTTAAAAAGAAAACAATAAGTTTTGAATTTTTTAAAGTTAAAATTGGAATGAAATTGGTTTAAACTTGGAAATAACGTCCGATGTATAAGGTAAGTTTCAATTATTGACTGATATTACGTCCACCATTTTTTTTTTTTTTATTAAATTATTCGTAATTTTATTGTTTTTTTATTTATTTCACGAGAATTACTTGACAATAAATTAATTAAAACGAGTAAATTTTTTTAAATGGCAAAAAACGTTAAACGTTGATCGAATATTATTATTATTATTATTATTATTATTATCAGTTAAATAAACAAACGAGTACGTTCTAATTATTTTAAAAAACGACAAACGGTTTTTTTTAACGAATGATTCGATTTACGTTTAATCCATTTTTACATATTTTTCACGTCCCCCCCAACTAGTTTTTTTTTTTTTTTTTTTTATAATTAAATAATAAAAAAAACATTTGAAAAATGATTTTTTCTTACTATTACATTCAAACAATATTTTTAAATGTTTAACGGTTTTGTTTTAATTTTCGACCGCACGATGTCGCTTCTAACGCGCATGCGCACATTAATAATTTTGAACGAGCATAGTAACTAAGTTTTTTTTTTTTTTTTCATATAATTATAAATATTGTTTTTTTTTTTAAATAAAAAGTGTTTGACATAATAGTTAATTTCATATAATCAAATATGAAAAAATAATAATCAGAAGTGAAAATTATTATTTTCTTCGAGGGAAAAATATTCGACGCAACCAAACGAGGTAAAATTATAGAAAAAAAAAAAAAAAAATTTAATGGCGTACGTTCGTAGATAGGCAACGAAGACGGTAACCATAAGCGTCAGAACCCGATATCCGTATTCTCACGTTGCGGTAAATAAAAATTTAAAAATTCTTTTTATAATTAAAACGATGGATTCGTAGAGTGTGTAAATGAATAAATTGCATTTAAAAAAAGAATTTTAATCGGTATTGAAAACTCTAAAAATGGGGATTTAATAATAAAAATGATTTTTTTTCGGTAAATGTGTTCGGTCGATGACTTGCATTTGCTCGGGCGGTGGCTTGTTCATATCCGCCATTATTACTCCGTCCCCGCGGAGATGGGTGCGGGCAACGCTCTTCACCTCCCCCCGGCTTATGTCTTGTTTCGTTCCGCATCTTATAACTTTATTCAATCGGTCGAAATTTTCAGGCTTTTTTTTTTTTTTTTCTTTTTTTTTTTTCTCCCCCAATTTTTTTTTTAAACAAACCATTCTATTTATTAATTTATAATTAATAATGAATTATTATTATTATTATTTCAAACCTTTTTTTTTCCCCACGCTTATATTATTATTAAAAAAAAAAAAAAATTTTAATTTATTCTCCAGAAAATCATCGTTTGTATTTATTTTAATGTATATAATTAAATAAATTAAATTTATTTTTTTAATTTATTTTAATTAAAGGATTTGTTTTTATATAAAACAAAAGAAATTTTATAAACTTGTCTTTGGATAAAGGGAAAAAAAAAAAAAAAAAAAAAAAAAAACAAAAAAAATAGACCCGACTTCGTCATCGAATCGAACTCCATTTTGAATTTTTTTTTTTTTTTTTTTGAAATTTTATTTTGATGTTTTTGTTTTTTTTTTTTTTTACAGAAAAATGGGTAAGAAAAAAAGAGATGAAATAAATACGGGTAAAGAAAAATCCGAACCGGAAATAGAAAAGAAAAGAGCAAAAAAAGAAATAATAATAAAAACGGATAATAAGGAAAAACAACAACAACAACAACAACCGCCAAAGAAACAATCACGTTCAAATGAAAAAGAAAGTAAAAAATTAACATCTAATAAAGATGGTACGAATAAAAATATAAAAAGTCGAAAATACGAATATACGGATTCGAGTTCGAGTTCGGATTCGGAAAGTGAAAAAAATTCAAATAAAAATAGTAATAATAATAAAAAAACCGTTACGGATTCGAATTCGGATTCCGTTGATTCGAATACATCGGATAGCGGAGATGATTCGAGTCCCGCATCCGAAGTGTTCAAAAATAATAAGAAACCGAATAATAAAAAAATGAAAGTCGATGATGACGTAATTAATAAAAACAATACCGTAACGAATTTGATGATACCCGTTAAAAATTACGACAGAACAACGGGTGAAAAATCATCGAGTTCTGATAGTTATCACTCGGATACGGAAGAAGAAGACAAAAAAAGAAGGAAAAAACAAAAAAAACTATTGCAAATGCAATTGAATAAAAAAACAAATAAAAAAAATAATAATAATAATTTCACTGTCGCGTCTGACATTAAGCAACGAGACGTTCAATCCGATGCTGACGAAGAAGGCGGTGATAATTTAACGTCCAACAACGATGGTACGTACGCCATGTTTGTTTTTTTAACTATAAGTTGTCGCGTTCATCGGATTTTTTTTTTATTTTTTTGGGTATTTTTGTTTATTTTTAAGAAGTACCAGATTGGCCGGAAAGTGATTATGCGGAACTTCTTAGAAGAATGGAAACTCAAATACCGCCGAAAGACAATCAAAAATTTCATTCAAGAGCAGCCAAATTGGATTGGTCAAAAATAGCTTTTGGTGATTACGATGCTCACGAATGTTACGAAGTTTGGTTGGCCATATCGAAAAGAGTTAGAAGGTTTAGAATATTATCCGAAATACTTCAGGATGCCAGAGAATGGGTCACGAAACCCTGGACAAATTTTTACAGGGGTTCTAAAAAGGTATTCTTCCACCATCATCATCATTATCATTCTTTTGTGTTATTTCGTTTTTAGTCGATGATAATAATATTTAATATTCATTTATTATTCGTTTAGAATCGTCATCCTGATATGCCACCAAGACCATTGTCGACATACATGTTATATTATCTCGAACAAAAAGATAAAGTTGTAAAAGAAAATCCAGGAATGGAAATGACACAGGTATTCGAAAGAGAGGGGGAGAGAGAGAGAGAAAAGTTTTTCTTTTGTTTTTTATAAAACGAGTATGACGACATTTTGTTTTGTTTTCCAGGTTTCCAAAATTATATCGGAAATGTATAAGAATTTGTCACAAGAAGAGAGAGACAAATATACGGATTTGGCGGCTAAACAAAGGCAAAATTTCGATGTGAAATTATCGGAATTTTATAGGGAACACCCGGAAATAGCTCAACAACAGCAACAGAGAAAAATACAAGGGAAAGAAAGTAGTACAAAGGGTCCCAGGAAAGCAAGCAATCCCTTTAAAGTAAGATTTTAATTAATTAATTTTTTTAAAAGTAAATTTTAGTTTCAGCAACAAAAAAAACAATCATTATCATTATTATTTTCAGTTGTTTTTTCAAGAACAATTAAAAAAACACGAAGGAGGATTTTCAGCAGAAGATAGAAAAACCGTCGAAGAAACTGCAAAGGAAAAATGGAAAAACATGAGCGATGAAAAGAAATTAATTTGGATTGATTGGGCACTTCAGGATCATAAAAGATACGAAGACGAAATGAGAGTTTATAGATTGGAACATCCCGATTACGTTCCACCCAATTCATCCAAATCAATTTTAAACAAAGACGAGAGAAATATTAAAGAAAGGTAAAGGTGGAGGGAGGGGGAAGGGGGAAGGGGAAGAAAGAATTCGTTTGTGCAAATAATTCATATTGACGTTACATCATTTGCAGACTGGCTGGAAAACCGGTGAAACCGCCCAATTCAGCATATAGTTTATACTCGAGACTCATGCTTCAAAGTGATCCGGATGTGAAAAGCAAACCGCCGAAACAAAGAATGGCGGAAATATCGAAAATGTGGAAAAAAATATCGGAATCGCAAAAAGCACTCTACGAAAAAGAAGTCAGAGCGATGCAAGACAGTTACAAATTAGATTTCGCATCGTATTTGGAAGGTTTATCACCGGAAGAAAGAGAAATTGAATTGAAAAAAAATCAACCGAAGAGAAAAATGAGCGGAAGTAGTGGCAGCAACAACAATAACAACAACAACAGCAGCAAAGTCGTGGAAGAAAAAGTTAAAAAGAAAGAAATGAAAAATAACGTTACGATGAAAAACGTTAAGAGTAGTAGTAGTAGTAGTAGTAGTAACAACGATGGCGGACGTTTGATTTTATTCAAAGATGAACCTTTGCCCCCACCCGTGTTGGTATTTCTTTTTTGAATAAGAAAAAAGAAAATTTTTTTTTTGTTATGAAACTAAATTTTTTTTTTTTTTGTAAAAATGAAAATTTCAGAAAAGTTTTCGACGTTTTCTACGATTCATTCCAGTCCGAGTGTTCAACGAAATTGAACGAAGGTGAAAGACTTAAGGAAGCCATTAAAAAATGGAACGGTTTATCAGAATCGAAAAAGATGATGTACAAGGAAAAACACAAAGAACTCAAAGACAAATACATAAAAAATTATGAAATTTTCTTAAAGGTGAATAACCTCTTCGAGTTTTCCCTTTTTTCACCTTTTCATCATCACCGAACGCTTGTTTTACTTTGTTTTGTTTTTGTTTTGTTTTTCAGAGTTTGTCAAAGGAAGATTTGAAAAAATTTTCAGCGTTAAAAGCTCAATCGAAACATAATGATAATCCCAAAGGAACGAAAGAATCCGTGAATGGTACCGCCGACGATTCCAACGAGGTATTTATTTATAATTTTTAATTATTATTATTATTATTATTATTATTTTATTACGGACACGTGATCGTGATCATCATCATCATCATTCGCTCGGTTAACGTTTCCCTTTTTCCTTTTGTAGGATTCGGACAATGATGAAAACGGTTCGTCATCCGATTCCGGTTCGGACGATTCTGATTCGGATGGTTCGGGCTCGGAAAAATCTAGCAAATCAAGTTCTAGTTCGGATGATTCCAATTGTTAAATATTATTTGTTCCTTTATTACTATTATTATTATTATTATCATGCATTATTTTGATGCGTGTGTGATGCGACGTGTGTACGCACGCGTACACACGTGCACACACCCTCGACCTCCAAACTTTTTTCTTTTTTTTTTTTTTTAGTTTTTTTTCTGCACGTGCAGAAATTTTTACTTACTATTATTATTATTATTATTATTATTATTATTATTATTATTATTATTATTTTAATTCGCGACAATTCAATTGATGAATTCGAGACGGAAAAAAGGGGAAAAAATTTTTTATAATAATTTTTTTAATCGATTATTTTATTTTATTTTGATTTTTTTATTCATTTATAAACATTTTAAAAATTGTTTATAACAAATGAAAATAAACAAAAAGAAGAAGATAAAGCAGAAGAGAATTACAATACTCAGGAGGAGGAGGAGAAATTGAGAATTTTTATAAAATTTTTTAATTTTTAATATCTTTTTGCTAAACTTTTTTTTTTTTTATCATATTTTTCTTGCCCGTTAATTTTTCTTTTTTTTTTTTTTTCTAATTATACGTCATAAATAATCGAATTTATATATGTAAAATAAATTAATAATAATAATAATAATAATAATAATAATAATGGAAGTCATTTTTTTTTTTATTAATTTGGGTAATTTTTAATTTTTTTTTTTTTTTTTTTTTTTTATTCAAATGGGGGTTTACGCGAGTAGTAAAAAAAAAGAAAATAATAATAATAATAGTTTTCGTGAAATATAAATTTTCTTTTCTTTTTTTTTTGTTAAATTTACGTCGTCGTCGTCGTTTTTTTTTTTTTTTTTTTTTTTTTTTAAATTCTCAAATGGGGTAAAAAAAAAAATTTAATTTAATTTAAATGAAAAAAACCAAAACCAAAAGGAAAAAATGTCGTACGTAATTTTTATTGCTCATTTTTAAAATAAATAATAAATAAATTAATTAACTTATTGTTATTATTATTATTATTACTACTGCTACGACTACTGCTAATAAAACCATTGATTGATTTATTGATTTACCTATCGATTTTTCAGTTAAATAAAATGAATTTTTTTTTTTAAAGAATTAAAATCAACGATTTGTAAGGAAAAGAAAAGAAAGAAAAAAAATTCAAACTTATTATTATTATTATTATTATTACAATTATTATTATTATTTTTTATGAAACAAGTAATTTATCATTATTATCATTATTATTATTTTCCATTAAAGAAAAAAAGAAAAAGGAAAAATTATTTACGAAATGCAGAGGGGGAAAAAAAAAAAAAGAAAAAAACGAACGTTATTATTATTATTATTATTCACATTTACGCGTACTTATAATATTATTATTAATTAATATTTACATAAAATTAAAACGAGGATAAAATCTATTAATAATAATAATAATAATAATAATAATAATAATAAGTGAAACTAATATTAAGACAAAATAATAATAATAATAATAATTGTTATGAACAAAAATTTTTTTTTTTTAAATTATTATTATTATTATCATTTATACATTTTCAACTCTAAGAAAAAGTTTTTTTTATTTTTTAAATTATTAATATCATTATCACTATCATTATCAACTTTACTAATCGAGGGGTGGAGGGGAAGAGGGAGGGGGTGGTGGGGGGGGGAAATTAAATAAAAAAAAATTTAAATTAAGTACAAGAGAGAGAGAGAGAGAATGTTAAACTAATGTAATTAACAATCAACAGCAATGAATCTCGAAAGAAAAATTAATCAACTTCTTATTGGTTAAAGGATTAATTTAAATTATTATTATTATTATTATTATTATTATTATTATTATTATTATTATTATTGCATGCTCCTAAAACGTTCTAAAAATTTGTTTGCCACAATGTTTGCCTCTAAAGTTTTAAGCAGTGGCTAAACCGAAAGCTAAACCAGCAGTAAAAGATGCAACGAAAAGGTGAAGCTCTTGAAGGTTGTAACCTGTGTGACCATTTTTATTAATAAATGCATGATACCATTTTCTAACACGTCTTTGATTCGATCTCAATGCATCTTCTGCTTTGTCTAATTTTCTATCAACATATTTCGATATCTGTAACAAAAAAGAAAATTTTTCCAATCAGTAAAGATTTAAGAACCATTTTGTTGTTATAAATCGATAAGATGACAATGATGATGATAATTGTTTTATTTTTAATTTGTTTTTCGTTACAGAAAGTAGTTTTTAGTAATTGAAATGATATTATAAAAAATTATTTTTAAAAAAAAGCATAATAAGGAAAAAAATTACTTACTAAAATTAAATGATGATATGTAACAGCTTATATTAAAAAATAAAGCCAAGAAAAAAACCCCCTCCAAAGCCTGCCGACACTATTTTGTTCTCTCTCGCAAATTTAATTATCTACAGGAAAACAAACTCGACATATTTACTTTTTTTCAATATTCGAATTCAATCCAATCGATTATTAATTTATCAAAAGTTAAATATTAGTTATGATATTTTTAAATGAGAATTTAAATAACAAATAATATTATTATTATTGTATTAATTTGTTTTTTTTGGAACTAATTAACTAACAGAAATGTTTACTTTTTAATAATATTGCGATTCGAGAAAACGTTCAAATGTAAAACGAAAAATTTGATTACCTTGTCCATTGCGCTACTGTTTTTCCCAGAAACTTCTTCATCGATTTTATCTATGACATCATCTGCTGTTTTCATTACTTTATCCCAATTGATTTTGATGTAACCTTTGTGATGTGCAATTTCAAATAATAAAATTCCACCACCAAAGGTTAATGCAGCAAGTTTACCAGCTTTCATGGTTATAAAACCAGTAAACCTAGAAAAATTAAATTTTTTTTCAAAAAAAATTGTTAAAATGTTTTTAGAATGAATTTGTTTTGTTTGTTTTTCTTCCCTACTTACCACCCACATGCTGTGCCCAAAGCTAATTGTTGCAGAGCAGAATATTTACTGAGATCTCCCAAAATATCATCAATAGCTGATTTTTTACCCTTGGATTCCACCATTTTGGTAAAAATACAGATATATATTCTATTGATGAAAGAAAAAAAGAAAAAACTATTTATTAAATCATATAAATATTATTTATTTTTGTTTTGTTATAAAAATAAAAATTTTTTTAAAATTAAGTCTTTATGTCAAATATATTTAAAATATTTAAAATAAAAAGGATAATAATTAGGGAATGCGTAATAAATTGAGACTGTCGATTGCATTTTATATAAATAACATTACCTAATCAATAATATTAAATTAATTTCAATAAAAAAATTTTAAATTAAATTACAAAATAATAACCTTTTTTTTTTTTTTTTTGAATATCCGTGACAATTATCCCAAAAGCTTTCTGCAACAATGTATACATATATTCGGTAGACTTTGGATATTAATTTAAAGACTTTGATAATTATTTAATGATAAAAATAATTGATAAAAATGTAAGTATAATTATCGGGATGTATTAAATTTAAAAAAAATAAATTTCAAACGTTGAAAATCGTTAAATGTTATTAATAAATGTTAAAAAATATTTAATTTATAAGTTGGTAAATGATTAACGTTGTACTTTAAATTGTTGCCACTTATACTTATGTTTCAAAAAAAATTGTAAAAATAAATTAATTATTTAAATTATATATTTATAATTATTAATGAAAGATAATAATTTGAAAGTTATTAATTATTTTTTTTTTTTTAAAATACGATATTCCGCCATAAATTTTAATTTAATTCGTTAAAATTTTTTTTGTCGATTATTGACACGATTATTTTCTTAATGCCACACTAGATAAGAAAAAAGCTGAAGACATTGCAACGCGGTTTTTAGTAGTTCCATTGGAATTTCGGTACGGGTTGTCATGGTTATTTTATATATATTTAAATTATATATTATCCCTCAAAATGTAGTGACTCCTCGTGTTAAATATTTATAAAATGTTTCTAAATGATATGAAGTTGTTGTAAATCGCGGTTTCAACAACAATCATGTCTCAGGAAACTATTGAAATTAATTTAACGCCGCAAGAACTGCAAGTGCTATCTGATCTTGACAGGTAAACAACATGGCTTCCATTTTATAAGCCTATATTATAAAATTTTTTAATGAAATCTTTTTATTCAACGTTACATACTGTTAAAACCCCGGAATTTTCACATATAGTAACATAGGTATAACTGATTATTAATTTCGTGTATTGTTTTTGTTAATTTGTCCATTGTAGCTCTCATAAAATTAAAAATACCTGACCCAAATCTCTATGTTCTAGAACTTTGAATCAAAATAACGTTACTTGATATCGGCAAGTCATTTTTTTTATTAAAGTGCATTAAGTTAAAGTGTTAAACGCCGGTTTTAAAATGATTGAAATAGTTTTTTAAAAAATACATTATGTTATTGATAAAGGTGAAATTTACATAATTTTATATATATATTAAATAGCTTTTATAGAAAAATGATTTACTTGAGGGCACTGCCACTTAGTTTACAATGCAAAGATCACCTAATGCTATAATGCAAATTAACAAATAAGATGAATGTGACCTATTTAAGGTGTCAATCATTCATATTGTCAACAAAATTTACTCATTTGTTAATAGTAACTATAACATTGTTACATAATGATATCCTTTAATGTACTAAACTTTGTTTCGCCTTCATTAAGTGAAATTTTTTATTTTTTTTTACAGTCGACAATATGGTTTCTTAAAATTAAATTCTTCTGAGCATGCCAAAAAAAAAGCACTAGTTGTTAAAGCTGTTAAATATTTAGAACGAATGCTTATTCAAGCTCAAGAAGAAAAAGAAGATATCGATGGGGTTCGTTCGAAAGAGATCAGCATAGATCCGAAAACTTATTGTAAATTGGGACATTTTCATTTATTGTTGGAAGATTATGTAAAAGGTGTGTGAAATGATTTGATTTATTCATATTTCATAATTTCAAATTCTCTCAAATGTGTGATGGTTATTATAAGTTTTTTCTTCTTTATTTCAGCAATGTCTGCGTATCAGAAATATTTTAATCTTAGAACGGATTATTGGAAAGATGCTTGTTTTTTATATGGTCAAGGCCTTGTTTATTTTCATTTTAATGCTTTCCAGTGGTAAGAATTTTTTAAAATGAATTTTTGCTTTGTGTGTGTGTGTGCTTTTAAACTCTAATGCAAGTGTGAACGTTTGCATTTTTCCACATTACTAATTATTTAAAAGAAGGGAATTAAAAAAATATCGGTTTATCGATGCGAATGTTTAACAACATTTTGAAGAGAATGATGACGAATGTATTTATTTATTACAGTTGCTTGTTAACAAAATAAAACATTTAAAAAAAAAAAAAAAAATCATTATGTATAATTTATGAAAAAAGAAATTTTTAAACTTTTTAAAAATTGTCGAGTTCACTTTTGTCATAATAACTAATTGCTGATAATAAATAATCATTTTTTAAAAAAAAAAAAAAAAAAAATATTATTAACAAATGATTTTTTTTTTTTTAAAAAAACGTTTTTTTTTTATTAACACGTTTAAATGTTTTGGTTTTTGTTTCACCCCCCCCCCACTCCCCCTTTAGATGATGAAGTAAAAAAATATTTAGTCGAAATGTTTTTCATCGAAATCTTCTCATGTTTGTGTTTGTTTGTGTTTGTGCTTTCTCTTTCTATAAAAATAATTTTTAAGTTGAATGTTTTTTTATTTTTTGTTTTATTTTATTAATAATAATAGAAAATACCGTTTTGCATTTTATTATTATTATTATTATTATTAATTTTTTTTTTTTTTTTTTACGTTTTTTATTGGAAATAAATATTCATTTTAGAATTCTAAAAAAAAAAATCTAGACGGGTCGCGTTTAATGTTTTTTTTTTTTTTTATTAATATTTTATGTCGTTTCGATTAATAATCGATAATTTCGTTTATTAAATCATAATGATAATAATAATAATAATAAAAACTTTCGTTGTTGTTGTTGTTGTTGTTGTTGTTCGCATTTATTTATGTCATTAATAACAAATTGCGGAGTCGAGGTTAACCGGAAGGAAATTGTAGTATTTTGTGTGTGGGTGTGTGTGTGTGGGTGTGTTTGTGTTTGTTTGTTTAAAATGACTTCGTTAAACGCAGAAATATATTTCGGTTGATAACAATTAAAATTGCGTATTAACACACTCACACGCACGCACACACGCACATATTAGTACATTTTTTTTTTTTTTTCTAAACGCCTACAACAACATTGTAGCACAATCGTAAAGGAAATGCAAAACGTAATCTTTTTTTTTTTTTTAAAAAAATTGCTTTTGGCCAACAACAACAACAACAAACAGTAGGTCATTAGCTTGAAGTACCTTGTTCTGCAATTTATTACGTTATGTAACTGGGTATTTTAGAAACCTTGAACCTGGTTGTGGACCATGCAACTATATATAAATATTTTCGGATATTTTTAATTTTTTTTTCTGCAAAATTACAAGGGTTGGAAATGGTTGAATCTCTCTCTCTCTGTCGTTTTTTTTGGATTGTTTCGGTTTGTATTTGTAGTAGAATTTAAAATTTAATTACGAACAAACACAATGAATAACAATCGTATTAACGTAATTAACGTTTACGGTTTTTTTTGGGTTTCTTTTTGAGTGACTTCTTAGCTTTAAAAAAAAAAAAAATAAAAGACAAATAGTGGTTTAATAATAATAATAATAAGAGACAATCGATACGATCCCGAAGGGGAGGGGCAGGAGCAGGGGGGCGGTGGAGGAGGAAAAGGAAGTGTTTTTACGTTATTAGTCTGTTGATGAAAATTTTGTGTTTTTGTTTTTTTGTTTTCATTTGTTAATATTCGTTTTGATTCATTATTATTATTATTATTTATTATTTATTATTTATTTATTTATTTATTATTAATTATTATTATTATTAATGTGAATTATTTGGGAGAAAAAATAAAAAATTTCGAGAGGGATATTTCACGTTAGGGATATTTGTTTGAGCAGCATCCGAAAGGATTTTTTTTTTCTGATGATGATGATTCAGTTGAGAAAAAATGTGTCCGACAAGATGTTGAAAAGATGCAATGAAAAGGTATTTGACTCGGAAAAGAGAAAAAAGAAAAAAAAAAAATGGAGTTCCTCGAGTAGAATGAGAGCATTTCTCTTGTGGTCCAACTATACACACGATGTTGTTTACCTTGAAATTCGTCTTGCAGTCCATTGCTCCTTGACTCTTCCCCGCGTGGATCACTACACATTATTATTATTATTATTATTATTATTTATTTACTTATTATTATTATTTTTTTTTTTTTCGTGTTGTTACTTGCGGTTGCGAGGGATGATGATGATGATGATGATAGTGGAACATAGGTAACGAAAGATTCCAATGATGTTTTTGGAATTTCCGGTTGTATCTCCCGTGGGAAAAAAATTTTTTAAGGTCGGTGCCCATTTTCCATTTGATCGATTTTTTTGGCTGTTTTTTGCGTTTGGATAAGAAATTTTAAAAGAAGTTTTTCACGACGTGGTAGCAGTCTCGTAAAAGGAAAGAAAAAGAAAAAAAAATCCGTGGAAGGTATTTAAAGATGCACCTGAGAAGAATTAGTTCGTGGTTCGATCTTTAGATGGCGAGCAAGTGAAAAAAAAGTAAAAATTAAAAGGATTTTCTCTTACCTTTTTTTTTTCTTTCTCACTTCAAAGGAACTTTAAAGGATTGACTAAGGTCTAAAGGTCTAAAGGTTGTTGTTATTTCCGTTTCCGTTTTTCTATTTATTTATTTAATTTTTGCGTGTCGGAATCATTTTTCCATAAGGTAGCTTACCGAAAAGTCATTTCACTCACCACCACCACCACCATTATTATTATTATTATTATTAACCGGAAAATTCACCGAAGAGAGTTTTAAAAAAAAAAAAAAAACTTGTGAGAGAGAGAGAGAGAGAGAGAGAGAGAGAGAGAAAATAATGGATAAATAAATAAATGGGTATTACAATAATAATAATAATAAAAAGGATGGTACCCGGTAATCGTTCAAGATTTATTTTATTGTTTTTTTTTTATTCTTAATAACTTTATTTTAAATGTTGTAAGTGCCTTTAGTAATTAATGTGAGAACCGGATATTAAATCATATTAAAAAAAGAAAAGAAAAGATTTGTACGAAAGGATTCCTTAAATCACATTTTGGAATGTAC
Source organism: Pediculus humanus corporis (assembly GCF_000006295.1). Lineage (NCBI taxonomy): Eukaryota > Metazoa > Arthropoda > Insecta > Psocodea > Pediculidae > Pediculus > Pediculus humanus. The sequence goes on along the minus strand of NW_002987891.1, from coordinate 1,333,133 downwards.
CTGCACCAAATCATGTGACACCATTTGAGTCTTCTTAAGGAGATGGAAAATTTGCATGGAAACTGTTACGAGTAAAAGTTGATACCAGTCGATGGGTGTTACCCGAATGGCAAATTCAAGAAGAAGAAGAAAAAGGAGAAGAAGAGGAAAAGTTAAATAATGATGATTTTTCTTCTCCAACGACAATCAATGCAAAATCGTCCAAAAACAAAAGAAAAAGAAAATGGAAGGAAATTCGGGAACGGTTTGTCGAATGATGAAAGAAGAAGATGCATACACTAGGAGACATTGTGGAAAATTTTTGCAAATCGTTTATTTCCGTTGCATCAAACGTAAACAAGAGAAACACGTGGTGGTGGTGCGTGTACGGAGTGGAATAAAATGTGCGTTCTCTCTCTCTCTTTCTCTCTCTCTCTCTCTCTCTCTCTCTTATCGATACGGTTTAACAAAAACAAAAACAATTTTATTTTATTTAAATAGTGCATCATTCATCTTTCAGGTCAACGACACATTAATTTTTTTTTTTTTTTTTTTTTATACGTTTCTGTTTATTTTAGTGTTTTGTCATTATGATGATGATGATGATGATGATGATGATGATGATGATGATGATAATGATTGTTTATTTTCATAAAATGCACAAAAAATTGTTTGACTGATTTTTATACAAAAAAACAAAAGCGGATGACGTCATATCGTGATTACCGTATTTATGTATATATATATAAGTATTGAGTTTATATGAAAAAATGCAGTCACAAAACGTTTTTCGAGTAATGATGATAATGATAATTGTTTATGATTACGGGGTAATTTGAAGAGAACGTTTTGAAAATTGAAAAATGATGATAATAATAATAATACGGCGATACGGGGGGCCACACGGTTAGAAAAATTTATGGGAGAAAATTCAAATCGAGGGTTCGAAGGAAATGGATTCCTTAAAAAATTCTTATACGTATACGGCGACAGTAATAATAATAATAATAATGAATTGATTGATTCATCCGCAGGTTTAAAAAAAAAAAAAAAAAAAATTTTTTTGTTGACTCGCGTGAGGCGACGGCACGGGTTCGAATTCAAGGGATGAGTTTTTTTTTTTTTTTTTTTTTTTTTTTTTTTTTTTTTTTTAAGGGAAAATTTAAATTCGTTAAGTGGAAATAAAGGAAAAAGGAAAGCCGTATAAAAAATAATAATAATAATAATAATAATAATTAACGTTTCCTTTGTGTACTTTCTTCTTTCGTTTCATCGATTTTTTTTTTTACTCATCGGCGTGTGTTGTTATTAAATACGCGTCCGTAGCGCGTAGAAAAATCATTAAATGACGTAATTCGTTAAAAAAACAACGTGACGCGAAATCGGATTCGAGACTTTTATATAATCATTTTAAAATGAAAAAAAAAAAATTAAAGAGCGAGTCATAAGTTGAAGGGTTAACTCTTCCCCTTTCTCATTTCTTTGACCGTCATTCTAGAATACGGAGAGAGAGAGAGAGAGAGAGAGAGAGTGCGGTGGGCACACGCGAGGTAGATGCACGTTCGTTCGATGAACTTGTGGTTCATGACCCGTCCTAAATTTAAATAACTTTACTCGGGCTACGTCTAACTTATCTAAAGCCCAAGTCTTTTCATAATAAATTGAAAATTTCATTTTTAAATAACGATTTCGTCGAGTTAAAGAATTGCAACAATGATGATGTCTAGCTCTGACGATTTTGATTTTAATTTTAATTTAATTTTTTTTTTTTACACTTCAAGGGGTAGGGGGAGGGAGGAGATATGAAAAAAAACTTCTAGAACAATCGTGGATCCGTCGGGAGGGGGGGGGGAAATTATTTTAAATTTCTAATCGTGAAATTTGTGAAAAGGGCGTTCGTTCGCTTAAACTCATTTGTTTATATTTATTATATAGCAGACGAAAAAAATGATAAAAGTGCGAACGGTTTTAAATGAAATGTTACGTAACCGGTAGGGTCGTGGAGTAGTCGTGTCATTAGAATCCGCCGACTAACGGCAACGTGCACGTAATCGACCGACAATTGAAATATAATAATAAAAAATAATATTTTATTGTTATGGATATTGAAATCCGCAAGGATATTATTATTATTATTAGTTATTATTATTATTATTATTATTATTATTATTATTATTATTATTATTATTATTATTATTATTATTATTATATGCATTTAAAAATGGAAAACGTGTACGAATGAAGTTTTAAACCTTGGTACAAAAAAAAAAAAAAAAAAAAAAACCCATAATAAGTAATCGGTTGTGATACTTTTATAACACGTTCGTTCGACGTTTAATTAATGTAAAAGGGGGGCCTACCTCCTCCAGCCTCCTCCTGCGATTGTTTGTTTGTTTGTTTGTTTATCTACCTACAATTATGATGGTGACCTGTTTGTTTGTTAGTTAGTTTGAGGAGGTAGGTTACTTACTTACTTACTTACTGTTAGTGCTGAGTCATAATGTTTGTAATAGAAAAATTGCAAATTATCATCATCATCATCATCGTTACGAATGTCACGTGACTTTGGGGCCTTTTAATTTATCGGTTAGTAAAACAATGTAAAAGGCGATCGATCGATCAATATGTGGGTTGAAATGACAGCAGCAGAAGTAAAACGAACGGTTTATATGTAATAATAATAATGATGTTTATAAGAATGGTCGTGAGGTTAAGGTTGATTGCTTGAGTGCGTGAGTGCGTGTTTGCACGTTTCGACGGATATTGTTTTGTATATAAAAAGTTGCAAAAGGTTTTCATTTTATTAATGAAGGATAGTTTGTCCATATATGGTCATCGATCCGATCCTTTTTATAATTATGTAATAATAATAATAATAATATCTTCCCACTGAGTTCGACCTTTAAATTTCAGTTAGGTTCAAAACCTACCTCGAGCTATCGACGGGATTACTATAAACTATTTGGTCGTTATTCCCTTTTTCAGTGATAATGATGATAATTTTCTTTCGTTTAAAAATCCTGTTCTCTCCCTTGTAAAAAAAAAAAAAATGGCAGTTCTCACCTGAATAATTACGCAGGTGAGTAATTATTAAATCATTTCCTTTTTAAGTCTTGTATATACAACCGAAAATTTTAATAACGGATTGAATGAATGAATGAATGAATGAATGAATGAATGATTTTTGTGGGTGTTTGTGATGTTTATATCACAAACCGAAATTCTTAAAGTCTTACACGTACCTCCCATGTGATTAAATCAAATTTTCTCCTAACCCGTGGACGATGATGATGATGATGATTCAGAAATTGGAAAATAAAAAAAATTCGAATCGGAAATAACGTTCGAAGAATTTAAATTAATCAAAGGAGAGGGAAGGGGAGGGGGGTTCGCACCTGTATTTTACGTCGCGGTAGTACCTTAAATGGATATGGGGGAGAGAGAGCGGGAAAAGAAAGAAATTCTTATGCAATTAAGAGAATATTGCTCCGGAAATATTTTTGATTCCCCTTTTCCCACCTCCACACTTCCCCCCTCCGTCCCCCCTATGGTTTTTCGGTATAATTCGTTTCGGGTTTTACCCGAATTCGTTTTTTTTTTTTTTTTTTTTTTGCCACATCCAAAATCATCTCGATTGTCTTGTGTAGTATAATAATCAAATTATCATTATTATTATTATTATTATTATTATTGGAAATTGAAATTCCTTTTTTTCTTACGTGAAAAAATTTTTTTTCTTTTTATTTTTAGTGTACGTTAAAAAATTCTTCCGATTATTTTCGGGGGGAGGGGAGGAGGGATTTAAAATATTTAAGTAGAGTTCGAATGTTTTCGAAAAGGAAAAATAGTTTGTGGTTGTAATTGCTGTTGTTATTTCTTTTCTGTCGCCATCTTTAATTTTTATGACGTGTTATAGAGAAGGGATAATGTGTGAAAACTCTGTAGTATAACTTCCGGAACTTGTCGGTCACTTCCGGTTATTTTTATTAAATAAACCGTTTATTCGTTTGTTGTAACGTTACGGAAATTGTTTGTGCAATGGAAAACAAACAACCAGGAGACGGATCTAAATTTGTTTGTTTGTTTGTTTTATCGTTACAAAAAATGAAAATTTTTATAAATGAATGATTCGTTCTGCGAAAAAACCGGTAGAATAAGTCGGAATCTGTAAAAAAAAAAAAATTAAAATAAGATTTTGGGGGGGGGGGGATTTTTAAAAATTTGCCCTTGTTAATTTTATAAGCGGAATTATTTTAAATTGTAGGTCAAGGTTTACGATCCGGTTCATTTTTCTTTTATCTTAACCGAAAAAAAAAAAAAAATGATACAGGATTTAGGTTTTGTTGTTGTTGTTCTAAAAAGTAAAATTTGAATGAATGAAATTAACAAAAAATAAGAGAGAGAGAGAGAGAGGGGGGAAGTTTTCTTCTAATGCCACGTAAATGAAATTTAAATATAAATTTGGTAAGGTTGTTTAATAAAAAGTAGATCAGACTTGTGCGTGTAAACGTGTGCGTGAGTGCGTGCGTGAAATAATTTTATTTTCGCGGTTATAATAATAATAATAATAATAATAATAATAATAATAATAATAATAATAATAATAAATTAAAATTCGAGACGATTAATTAAAACCAAGCTAGAAAAAAACGAGTTTTTTTTTTTTTTTTTTTTTTTTGTAAAATTCTAACGTAAGATTTATTATGAAAAGACACGTGTTTTTCTGTAAGTGTGCGTGTGCGTGTGCACGTGCGTTACATGCATTCGAAATAATTAACGTTTAATCATTTTTACAATATTTACACACGCACACACACAGGCACACAGGCACAGAGAGAGAGAGTAAATAAATTTTTATTTGTTTTGTTAAATGTAATACATGCTCGATTGAAATAATAATAATAATATTGATGATGATAATAATGATAATAATCTTACCGTTTCGCGAATAAAAAAAAAAAAAAAATAATAATAATAATAATTTTAAGGCGCTAAAACTCGGTTCGATTTAAAAAAATTTTTTTTTTAATTGTTTGCCGCCATTTTTTGTTGTCTCACATGGCAAAATATATTAATTTTAATAAATAAATAAATTTAAATAATTAAAATAATAATAATAATAATAATAACAAAAGGAAATCATTGATAAAAATGTTGTGACGTGTTCGTCGTGTTCGGGAGCGTGCGTACAAAAAATGAGAAACCAGTTTTTGACGACCCTCCGTTAATTCGGTTAACTTCGTAAAGGGTAAACGTTAACTTCGGTCGTTTCCGTTCCATTTTTTTTTTTCCCCGTTTTTTTTTTTTTTTGCTTCCATCAATTTGTTGTACATCACAAGATCGGTTCGGGACTTTACGGACGTAGGATGTTTTCGCGTTGACCGAGTTTGAATGGAACAAACAAAAAAAAAAAAAAAAAAAAGGGGAAACAGTTAGTTGGTTGGTTGCTTAGATTAAATAAAAAAAGTAAAAATTATTAAATTATTTTAAATCGTTTTATTTTAGTATTACAGTTCGGTACTTGGTATAATAACGCTTAAATAATTTATTATTACAATTTTTTTTTTAAAATTTGATATGTATTGACTAGTAAGCCGATGTAAGAAGCGTTGGCAAGAATTTTTTTTTTTTTTTTTTGGATAATTTATTATTATTATTATTATTATTGGTAAAAATCAAAGTCATTATTTCGTTTGTACTTAAAAAAGTGTGTGAAAATGTTTTATGTTGGTTTATTTTTTATTATGTGATGTGATTTTAAATAGTATTTTTAATTATTTATAAGTAGTGGTATTATTATTATTATTATTATTATTATTGAAAAAGAGATTTTCTTTCATTTTGTTGTAATCGTTCACTGCCAAAGTTTATTGTATATATATATATATATATAATAAAAGTGTTCAATTTAGTAGTGATTTATCCGCCTTGATCTCATTTAATAATTTATCTCAGGGAAAAGAAGAGGATTTTTATTTAAAATAAAAAATTACATTTATATACAAGCAAGAAAGGCAGAGAGAGAGAGAGAGGAGCACACACACACACAAGGAAAAAAAGTAAAGATTTTTTATTTTATTTTATTTTACTTGGTTATTTTTGGTTTTTACCTTTTTAGGTTAGTCGAAAGGTTGAATCGAATGTAACATTTCATATCGAGTAAAGTGATCATGTCTTGTAATGAAACATAAAATTAACTAACCAATCGGTGTGTGATTGTGTTTGTTTGTCGATATTTATATCAAATATGAATTGATTTATTTTTACATCGAATTGATTTTCAATATTTTATTTTATTACAAATCATACTTGTTTTGTTTTATACTGTGAGGAGTGAATGTTTAAATGAATTGTACTCGATTGATTTGCATTCGAAAAGAGGAATTATTGTTGTTTGTCTCCATTTTTTTCGTATTTTGACTGTCAATTCAGTAAAATTTTAAATAATTCTTTGTTTTGGGTTCTTTTTTTTGTGTGTGTGAGAGAGAGAGAGTCACAAATACTCAAATATTATTATGATTATTCGATAACAATTGTTTTTCAATCAATTCTGCACATTGAAAAGAATTTGAGTGATATTTTGAATAATAATAATAATAACAATAATCAATGGGTGTGACATGGAATAATGTTTGTGCATTTAAAAAAAAAAAAAAATAAAAAAATTCAATTTGTTTTGTGTTTGAAAAAATCATTTAAAACTCGACGACAACAACAAACATTTTAAATTATTTTTATAAATGGTTTATTTTTTATCAAGTTCACAACGTTGAGTTTTTAATTTGTTGGTTGTTGGTTGTTGTGGTTGTTGTGGTTTATCGATTTGATTGTTTTCTCTTGTTACATAACAGTTCACACACAAAATTTTTTTTTTTCACATCGATTATTATTATTATTTCAATATTTTGTTTGTTCTTAATCCCTTCGAAACAAAAATGTAATGTTGATGTTCATTGCGACTATATTTTCAGTTAAATCTTGTTTTTTTTTTGTCGTCTGCATTATTATTATTATTATTATTATTATTATTATTATTATTATCGATAACACATTGTGATCATTCCAGTGCCATTACTTTTTGTCATAAGTTCTTGTCAACATCATTCGATAACTTTTGTCAGACTCAGACTGGGAAAAATAGAAAACATTGAGCTAATTTTTTTAATATTTTGAAACATAAATTTTTCCACCCTGGGATTATTAGTATAATTAGTGTTAACGTGATTTATGTTTGTGTGCTAATATTTTAGAAAATAATAATAATAATAATAATGGTACTAGATGCTAATAGTGTCAAAAATTAAAAATTGAAAATAAATGTTGGCTGACATGTTGTTGTTGTTGTTGTTGTTATGAATATTTTTGTGAAACCTGTTTTTTACTATGTATTTTTTTTTGGTATGTAAATTGTATTATATAATTTCTCTCTCTCTCTCTCTCTCTCTCTCTCTCTCTCTCTTTCTCACTTTGTATTTGCCATAAACTTTTTTTTGGTCGTGGCAGGTGCATCGTCTGAACCTGAAATCGATTGATGTATTTATTTACAAGGGAATTATTAAATTTCATTTGTTAGTGTTATTGGTGGTGGTGGTGGTGGGGGTGGTTGCAAGGTATGGTTTCACGTAACGGAAATGTAAAAAAAAAAATTTATTTCGTAACGTTCTACTTTTTTCTTTTTTTTGGTTCCCTTAGAACTCACACATTGTCTAAAATAATAATTATGGTTGGATTTAAACGGACGGGTAATAAATACTTCTTAAGCTTTCAAAAGCTTCATTCAAAAGAATGTGTGTGAGAGAGAAAGAGAAAGAGAGAGAGAGAGAGAGAGAGAGAGAGAGAGAAAGGATGAAATAATTGTGTTTCGAGATTGGCATTTAAATTGTAATTAATAAGTAAAATAGTGCGAGTACCTGCCTTATACAATGAATAAATTTAGACCAAGGGGGTCCATGGGTAAGGGTTGGGGTCCGGGGGGATGTGCGTGTGTCTGTCTGATGCATAAATTTTTAATTAAGTTAATCGAAATAGAATATAATAATAATAATGAATCAGGTACCATTGAACCCAGCATCAGGGACTTGCTTATAAAAAAAATTATTATTAATGTTATTATCATCATCATCATCATCATCATCATTATTATTATTATTTTCTTATTCAAAAATTATGCAAAGAATTTGTAGGCCAAATTTTTATTATTATTATTAATATTATTTTTAAGGTTAAGGTCGTCGAATCGTATTTTTTTCCGTTTTTTTTTTTTTTTTTTCGTTTATCAATGAAATATGTCGACTTAGGTTTATAAATAATAATAATAATAATAATGATGATGATGATGATGATGATGATGATATAAAATGGCGATAGCTTACGGTTATGCTTATAAATAAACACGCAGTCGTAATTTTATTTATTTATTTATTTGTTTATTTATTTATTTATTATTATTATTATTATTATTATTATTATTATTATTATTATTATTTTACAATGAGTCAACTCGCGCTTTAAAAATTTGCCAACGGGCAAAACCGCCGAAAAGTTGTAAATTTGTGATTTTGAACTTGTGCAAGGTTATTTTACCGGTTTGTTATTATTATTATTATCATTATCATTATTATTTAACGTTTAAATAATTGGTTTCTTCGCGATGATGATGATGATGATTCGATTAATTAATCGTTATTTCGATAGGGAAAAAAAAAAAAAAATTATTCAACGATAATCGAAAGTAGATTTTTTTTTTATTTATAAATTTAATAATTTTTAATAAATAATTAATAATAATAATGATGATGATGATGATGATGATGATGATAATAATAATAAAAAGAGAGGAAAGCGTCGAATGAATTTAAAATCCACGGTTTTTAACCATCGCACGAACACCGCAATAGATGAATATCGAAAAAATGATAGGAGGAAACGTGTGCATACGTGCAATATTCCTGTTTCAATATGGCGGACTCACACTCACACAAACGCACACAGCTGACGATGTTACGATGTATTTATACTATTCGTTCGAAAAACGTTTTTTTTTTTTTTTTCGTTTGTCCTTATTATTACTACTACTACTACGACTACTATTATTATCATTATTATTATTATTATTACGCATCGTGAGTTTGTTCGACGTTCGATTTTTTTTTCACGTTGTTGTGTTTGTTGTTGTTGTTGTTGTTGTCGTCGTCGATGTTTTTCGTTTCGTTTTTGTTTGTTTGTTTTTTGAAGGAGGGAAACGTGGGGGGAAAGGACGCCTTTTTTTTATATACGTGGAAGGTTATTGATATTTGATCATCCCCCTCCCTCCCCCCTTCTCCCGAATTGGTCTCCTTTCCACTCGGATATTGAACAATGTAGAGGAATCACAATTATTATTATTATTATTATTATTTTTATTGAAAAATTAATAATAATGATGATGATTATTTACTGTGAGAAATAACCTCTGGTGAAATAATAATAATAATAATAATAATAAAACGAAGATGATTTGTGGCAGGTTTTTTCTCTTCCCTTTTCTTCTCTTTCTTAAATGATTTAATGGGGAAGAAGGAAAAAAAACAGGTATTTTCACGTGAATGAGTGAGTGAGTGAGTGAGTGAATGTTTGTTTGTTTATGTGTTTGCGTTTGTTTTGTCCTCTCGTTCTTTCTCTCTCTTTCTCGTTTATCAATTCAAATTTTAAAAAATTATTATTATTATTATTATTTATTTTTTATAAAGCTTTGGTGGATAAGGATAAGGGAGAGGATAATAAAAAAATATTATTATTATTATTATTATTATTATTATTATTATTATTATTATTATTCAAAATTCTTTCTGGGATCGAAATAGTAATAATAATAATAAAAATTGTTTTCCTCTCTCTGACGTGACGAATCGTTCCAGGATAAAAAAGGGGGAGCAAAAGGAAGGGAGAGAGAGGAGGTGGGGAGGATTCAAATTGTAAATTTTGATTTTAAAAACAAAAAAAATTTTAAAACAACAAAATTCCCGACATTTTGTAAAATATTAATAATATTAATAATAATAACAATAATAATAATAATTATACACGTAACGATCAATTTTCTTCTGCATTTCGATCTGCGATTTTTTTTTTTTTTTGTATGTGTCACGCACTAATAGGGATTGTTGTTTGTTGCAATGGAGCAAGGTCAAAAAAAAAAAAAATAAAAAAATAAAACAAAAATAAAACCGCGTGTAAGAAAATAAGGTCGAGTTGATGAAGATTGGCATTGAAAAAAAGAAAAAAAAAAAGAAAAATGGCGGATTCATTGTGCGTTTCCGTTTGTTCGATAGGTTGAAAAGAATTAGAGCTGTTGTCGTTGAGAATATTAAATTTCCTATAGAAAAAAAAAGTTTTTTTTTTGACCATTTTGGTAATTGAAATGAACGTTTTTTTTTTGAATTTGAGAGAGAGAGAGTTTCAGGTAAAAGAGGACCTTAAGTCCATCCGTCCGTCCGTTGAAAATTTAGAGTATAATAATAATAATAATAATAATGGTAAAAAGGTAAAAACGTTTTTTTCTTTTTTTTTTTTCGGGGACGAAAGAATAAGGAAGGAGGCGGGGAGAGGGGAAAAGAAGGGAAGGTTTTTAAGAAGAGGGTTTGTTTCTTTGGTTAAATAAAGGTTGGTTGGTTGATTGGTTGGTTGTTTGGTTGTTTAAAGTACACGTTTGTATTCTTGTATATATATATATATATATATATATATATATATATATATATATATATATATATATATATATATATATATATATATATATATATATATATATAGATTGAGGAGGAGTGCCCTCGAGCTCAAAAAAAAAAAAAAAAAAAAATCTTTTGTATATCATTTTGCGTTAGGTTTCCATTTTTTTTTTTTTTTTTCCCCATAATTCTAAAGTAGTTAATAAGCATCTGCCGTGGTAAAAACACGTGAAATTTTTTTTTTTTTTTTTTCGTGTGTGAATTTAAAGGGAAGAAATTATTAATAATAATAATAATATTTTGTGGAGTCGTTGTAAACGTCGTGAAAGTTTTTGTGCTGTTTGAACAAGACGTGAAAGAAAGAGTGGAAAGAAAAAAAAAAAACGAAGAAATTTGGTCGAGGACACTTGCATACGCACGTACACGCACATGCACATTACACGTGTTGTTTTTTTCCACGTCTACTTTCAGACAAGGAGACGAAAAAAAGTAAGTGTGATTTTGGAACGACACCAAGAGAACGTTTATCGAAAAACGACGGCCATTTTTTTTTTTTTTTTGTAATTCCGGAAATAACATCGCACCTGAATGAAACTCACATTGGTGCACGTGCACATTTTTTTTCTTCGAATTGTCACACGTTGCATACCGGTGACGAGTTATTCCAGGATGAAACAAACGTAGAAACGTGGATTCGAATGCAATTAATTCAAAGATGGGACAAAAAACGACAACGACAACAACAAACAAACAAACAAACTCATTTTAGTATGAGTTACTTTATTATTATTATTATTATTAATCGTTCTACGCATGATTTCGTACGTAACAATTGTTTTCCTCTTTACCGAACGTCGTGATCAATGAGTTTAAAAAAAAAAAAAACGGATAAATTGTAGGTACCGGTCGGTCGAGAAAGGAAAAATTCAGGTACAAAAAAAAATGGACGATTAAAAAAAAAGAACGCCTTCGTTTTTAATTCATTTTATTTACGGGTTCAAATTTTATTATTATTATTATTGGCATTTCGTAAACCGCTAAAGCATAAATTAAATAATTAATTTATTATTATTATTATTAAATCATACCTGGATTTACAGGTTTTTTTATATTTTTTTGCAAATAAGAATGTGGTTTTGCATGCCTGGGAGCGACGAACTCGATTTATTTATTATATTAAATGCATTTTAGTTACAATTCTCATTTATGCATTTTTGTTGTTGTTGTTGTTGTTGTTGTTGTGGTTGTTACGGTTGAATCATTATTATTATTATAATGCACGTTGACCTTTCGAAAAGGTTTTGTTGGGGATTACGGGAAAAGTATATATCGTTTGTACGATGAGAAGAAAATGGATGTGAAGTTTATTTTTTAAAGGGCAAACAACATCGCGTTGGCGTTTGTTGGTGTTATGTTTGTTATTTTCCTCATCGTTATTATATGTAAACTTTAAACCTTTGTCAGGAGAGTATGATTATAAATAATCATCATCATCATCATCATCGTTGTTAATTATAATTAAATCCTTGTGTGATGAGTTTGATAAGGTTACACGATGACGTCATATTTATTTAATGTCATAGGCGGTCGGGTTCCTCCAATTTTTGGTTTGTCGGATCCGTTAAGGGTTGGAATAGAAGAAGAAGAAGTCGGGGGGGGGGGTTGAATGTGAGGAGGAAATAGGAAAGGTTTGGGAAAAAAAAGGAATCGGAAGAAGAAGGAGAATGGGGTGAATATATATTTCGACACTTGTTGGTATCTGATATACAATTTCATCATTTTTTTGTTTTTCCCCCCTCCCTCCCTCCTCCCCCTCTTCACTCCACTCCACTGCCTTCTACTACAATGTAAATGATGTAAACACGTTTTCTTCACCTGGAAAATCTTTCTTTTACAGGTAGTAACCATCTGGTCTCGAGTAAGTAAATCAGTTGCATCCGAGCGTTTACGTGTTGTACACATGTTTTTTAGTTTAATGCGGGGTTAGTTAGTCAGTTTCTTTTCTCATCACCTGTTTCCTGTTCCCGTTGGGAACGAACAAGGTTTTGCACGTCTTTAAATTTATGTTTTCTCGGTGAAATAAAATGTTTGGTTGTTGTTGTTGTTGTGATTAGGGAAGAAGGTTTGGAGTACGAGCGTCCGAAAAAGTTTGTTTGTTTTATTTTTTTTTTATTTGGGGAGAAAAATCATTTCGTAAACGATCGAAGGACGTTTGGTCATTTTCGTGAGAAAAAGCCTTTCCGACAGGGAGAGAGAGAGAGAGAGAGAAGGGGGGGAGATTAGTAATCGAAAAAAGAGGGACGTTAGGAGAATGAAATTTTCATCGATAAAATCATTTTACTCATTCATCGGAAATGAAATTTAATAGTTTTGTCGTAGTTTGAATATTGTATATAAACTGTGCCACTTGGGAAACTCAAAGGGGTTGATGAATGGAGTTTTTTTTTCTACCGGGAGAGAGAAAATAGGGGTGACCTCGGGAAATAGTTCGTGCAAAAGAGAAACAAGGATAATTTTTATTATTATTATTATTATTAATTCTTATTGTTAAGATTTGGTAAACGTCGCGATGTACTTTTTGTTTTTTTTTTTTTAAATAAAAGCAGTCATCTAGGGGTGATTCGTTATTGCATTCACGCCGTAAAAAGGGTGGGGGAGAAAGGGAGGTAGGGAGGGAGGATAAAGAAGAATAAAATTTTTTTATTTTTTTCTTTGAGGGTAAAAAAGTTTTTTTTTCTTCTTCTTTAACTGTGCTTAAAAAAATTTTTTTTTTTATTCATTTCATTCAATGCGATAAGGGGTGAAAATTAGTTTCTCTCTCTCTCTCTCTCTCTCTCTTTCTGCTCGTATATCGTTCGATCAATACTCGCAAAATCGAAATGAATAATAATAATGATAATGATAATAATGAATAAATCGTTTCGATTTTTTTTTATTTTCACGTTTTATACATATGACGTAAAAAAAAAAAAAACTTGCCATCTGATTAATGGCGGTCACTGGCTGTTGACATTTAAAATAATAATAATAATAATAATAATAATAATAATAATAATAATAATAATAACACGCAGGTGATATTCTCGAGTAAAATTGATATCGTGCGCTTAAAGGATTTAAAAAAAAAAAAAAAAATTGTTTAAGGTATTTGACAGGTTGTTGTTTTACGTCACGGTGCGTGTGTGTGTGTGTGGTAAATGGAATAGGTACCACCAGAGGATTTTTTTTTTTTTTTAAATTGTTGCCATCTTGATTGACTTGATGATGGACTCACTAAGGCTGACTTTTGTTTTGTTGAACGTGTAAATAGATAAATAGATGGATGGATGGATGGATGGATGGATAGATTTACAACCTTTTTTATTTATTTTTTTTTTAATTCGTGCCACGTACACACACACACACACGTATTCATCATAAGTAGTGATTTATTGTTATCACGTTGGTTGGTCAATACGAGAACGAACAAACAAAACAACAACAATAACAACAACAACAACAAGAACTTGTGAAAAGAAGAGTCAGGTTTTTATTTTTTTTTGTTTTTTGTTTTTTTTTTTTTTTGTAAATGCGGTGATATGCGTACTACGTACATTTTGAATTTTTGTAAATCGAATTGATTTATTGCGCAAGTGTTATTTTTTTTTTCTTTTTTCATTGTTTCATCCCCTAAAGGCTGACTGACTGACGTTCGAGAGGTAGGGGAAGAAAAGTTTGACTACGTGGTGACCGTCACGTAGGCATTTTTTCCTTTCTTCCCTTATAACAATCCGTGCCGGGTTAAATAATAATTATTTTCATTCTATCTCTCTCTCTCTCTCTTTCTTTTTTTTTTTTTTTATAATTCAAAGGATTTTCGGTTTGAAAAATTTTTCTATCTCTCTCTCTCTCTCTCTCTCTCTTTTTTCACAAATGGGAAAAGGTTTTTCCAACCAAAAAAAATTAAATTTTAGGGTTGAAGTCATCACGTTTGTTAAATTTTTTTATATTTTGATAACGGTTTAAATTGTTTTAAATTATTATTATTATTATTTATTTTTATATAAATAAATTTATTGGTTTAAAAATTAAAAACGGAGATGTAGAGAAAATGACTTAAAATAATAATAATAATAATAATAATAATAATCGTGTAAATGATAAAGGACGACAGAAATATCGTTTCCGGTTTTATTTAATCAATCGACCGTACAAAACAATTTTTTTTTTGTTCGCTCTACTATTTTTATACGTCTTTAAAATTTCTATTATTATTATTATTATTATTATTATTATTATTATTATTATTGTTTTTGATTACTCGCACGTGAAAGTGTAAAAGTTTTTTTTTTTGGGGGTGCCCAAGGAGGAGGAGAAGGACAAACTTTTGGAAGAAAAAGAAAACAAGAAACGTATCACACAGTCTAGACGGACGGTCGTTGAACTTGAGAGAATCAATTACATGACTCGTGAATGGACAGCTAGCCGAGCCCCTCAATTCTACTATTTCGAATTTTTTTGAAAAAATGGCCCGTGGTAGAAAAATTTGGGGAGAGGGAGGGGAGCGGGAGCGGGAGGGAATGGCTTCACACGATTTTGTAAGGTTTTTTATTTTTTTCTGAATGGGGGATGAAGTGGGGAAGGAAGGGAGGAAATAAACATTTCACGATTGAAAAAACAAGTGAAAAAAAAAAAAATTGTTGTTGTCGAGGTGAGAGAGAGAGAGAGAGAGATGGGAGGTGTGTGCGCTCACGTTAGTTTTCTTTTTTTTTTTTTATTGCTCGTAAAAAAATATTTTATGTATTTATTTAATAATACGTATCATGTTTAAATGTTTAAATCGAAATTGAATGTTTGTTGTTGTTGTTGTTGTTTAAATGAATTTTTGTCATTTTTTTTTCTCCCTTCATACTAATGAGAAACGAACAGAACTTGTTTTCTCTCTCTCTCTCTCTCTCTCTCTCTCTCTTTCTTTTTTATGCAAATTCATGATGTGTATTTTTTTAAATGAAGGAAAAGAGCATCGATGATTTTGGCATCGTACGCCAATCGTATTAATTGGCCCTCGGGTCATTGTATGATTATTATTATTATTATTATTTAAAATCTTGACCTAGATTAAAGTAAATAATAATAATAATAAAAATGAGTTCACTCGTCGAACATGTTTTTTTTTTTTTTTTGTAATTGTTACGTAAATTCATTTATTTATTTATTAAGTTAACCAAACTGCATTTTTTTGTTGTTGTTTTTTAATTGGTTGGCTTTTCATTCATTCATTCATTCATTCATTCATTTTCGCGATTTTTGTTTTTGCATACACAAGTTTTATCGAATTAATAATAATGATAATGATATAAGATTTTTGTTGTTGTTGTTGTTGCATTCGTCGTTGAATAAAAAGGCGTTGGTTTTTTTTTTTTCAAATCGATTCGATTTATTTTATTCGTTTATTTAAAATTCCCCCCCCTTTTTTTCTCTTCCCTCTTCCCCTCTTCTCCCCGATGTTTTTTTTTTTATTTGAATCCGAAAGGGAAAGTGTTTGTTTGAAAAAAAAAAAAAAAAAATGGAGCTCGATTATAAGTTTGTAGGCTCGTGGATTTGAGTGCAACGAAAGAAACGTGAATTTTATTACGTTTTATTATTATCATTATCATCATCATTATTATTATTATTATTATTATTATTATTAATTAATATTATTAAAACATTTTTGTTTTTTTTGTTTTTTTTTTTTTTGGGTGCGAGAGTTCAAATTACACGTTTCCGAACACTTCAATGTTTTTTTTTTGTTTTTTTTTTTTTTTTTTTTTTTTTTATTCATTAAAAAAATTGTTTGAAGCTTTCAATGAATGTTTCATCATCACTATCATCATCATCATCATCATTTTAAAATAATAATCTTAATCAAGTTAATTATTAAATAAGTCGTTGGCGCCAAAAAAAAAAAGACGGTTTTCTGCCACGTGTATACAAAATCACCTGTCCTTAGCAGGTGAATATCACGTTTTGAACTCGAAATTATTATTATTATTATTATTATTATTATTATTATTATCCACCATTAAACACGACAAGGCTACTTGTCGGAGTTTTTTTTTTTTTAAGTATTTATCCGAGGTTTCTACCCGATTCCTTAGGGACAAATACTCGAATTTCGGTGGTGCCACTTATTATAAGATAGCACCACATCAATTCTTGAAGGTCTTCCTGAGTCCGTCTTTTTCGATGGGAACGATTTGTCTCCTGAACTGGGCTCCGGTGACTAACATCTTTGGAGTGGCCAGGGTCAGAAGCAGTGAAATTCACGTTCTCGTCGAGCTGCCTCAGGTCGACAGTAGAACAAGATTTGTTTTTTTTTTTTGGTTCTTACTTTGTCTTGTTCTCATTTTTTTGCTCTTTTTAAGCCAACAGCACGTGGCGTTCTCAAACGGTCACCCATCCAAGTTTGCACCACGCCCGATGCTGCTTAACTTCGGTGATCGTACGGGAACCGGTGTGACCAGCACGCTATGGCCGTTGGCTTTTATTATTATTATTATTATTATTATTATTATTATTCATTTTCGTGAAACGAAATTAAAAAAAAAAAAAAAAAAAAAAAACTTTTCGTCGTAAATTTTATTATTCTATTATCATCATCATCATTTTCACCTGCTTTTTATTTTCGACGTTGTTAAAGTCCGTAACAATAACAATAATAATAATAATAATAATAATAATAATTGAATTTCGAATAATGGATGATATTTTTATTATTATTATTATTATGATCGTTTTACGTCATTTTTGTAATTTCGATCGTTGAGTACTCGGTGGATTTGCAAATTCACTCTCAGAGCTCTCGGGATTTCGCATTAAAATAATAATAATAATAATAATAATAATAATAATAATAAAAGAAAAAGGAAATAAATTTTTATTGTAAGTGCATAAGCGTGGGAATGTGATCACACCTTTGCGAATTTTCTCGAAAACAAACGGTAAACGTATTAAAAAATTGAAATAACAGTTTTTCATTGTTTTGTTATGTTTAGGGTGTGTCTCTTAAACCGCAATAAAAATAGACAAGGAAATGAATATATATATATAGGAAAGAAAGAAAGAGAGAGAGAGAAAAAAGTGCATTTAATTGGAAAAACCCAAGGTTGTTGTTATTACGGGTACGAGTTATAGGTACTCACGTGCGAGGTTATATGTATATATATCACATTTTGCAAATTACCTGTCTGTCGATATCATTTCATTTGTTGTTGGAAATGCAGTTCGAAAATGTCGAAAACCTTGCGGGAGGAAAAGAGAAAGAGAGAGAGAGAGAGAGAGAAAGGGAGAGAAAACAATAATGAGTGATTACGTTGTTATTACGTTGAGATTATTGCCCGTAAATAATTGATTGTTCACTGCACACGGGGTTTAAAAGGTCACAAGGTCAAATTATTAATTTATTTATTTTTATTTATTTATTTGTTTGTTTGTTTGTTTGTTTGTTTTCATTCGATCTTGAGTTTATAGGTAGGTTGTCGTTTTTATTATTGCGAGTCTTCAAGTGTGTAAGTGCTCGTAATTTATTTAAGACGGTTTAAATTGGGTTTGTTGACGTCACGATTACGTCACGAAAATGAGAAAAAAAAAAATTTCATTCAATTTTTCCCTACTCCGGTAAATTTACTTTTTTTTTAAACGTGCATTTCCGTTTGGACTCGTCAATTTCCGGTTACGAAAAAACCAAGACATGGTCGATGATGCAAGGTCAAAGCCCTTTTCCGTGATTAATGAAAAAGAAATTATAAAATCGTACGTATCGAGAACGAGATATCGATCGATAGATCTCTAATCATCTCGAATATGGAACCGAATCCGGACGTTCGAGTTTTCGAGTTTTGACTATTACGTAATGACATTCATTTCATTCTGTTCCTTTTTGGATTTTTTAACGAATTATCGAATTGGCGTTTAACGATCACGTGACCGGGGGGGATATACTGTTTATAGGAAATGTAGATAATGAAAGGAAGGGAGAAGAAGGTGACGAAAGGAAACAGGAAGTTGTTGTAGTTTTTTCTCCTTCTCCTTCTTCTTCACGGGTTGCATTAAAAAAAAAACTCATGGGGGGACAAATCGATTTCGATCGGAATTTTCCAAAAAAAAAAAAAAAAAAAAATGGCGTCCGACTGTAAACATTTCAATGAAAACTTTACGAAAAAATTTTCACGATTTGAATTTACGTACAACGGAAAAAAATTTTCTTTCTTTTTCTTATTCTTCGAGTTGAATGACCATACTACCTACCTACCTACCTGTTTAAACCGTGTATGCGTGCGTGAGTGCGTGAGTGCGTGCATGCATGCGTGCACTAACAACCGCATTGCTTTTTAATTTAATCCAATGGGGAAATTGATTACTGTAACTTGAGAATGGTCGTCGTGTTACGGTCCTGAATTTGTTGTTGTCGTCGTCGTCGTTGTTGTTGTTGTAATTACGGTCGTCATTATTATTATTATTATTATTATTATTATTATTATTATTATTTATCTCGTGCATTTTCTCTTTCGTGTAATAATTATAAAAAAATTGCACAGTTACAAATGTTTGTTTTTTTTTTTTTTTTTTTAAATGCAAAAGTTAACGTTTAAAAAAAAACAGGTTGGAAAATTAGGTACGCCATTAATCGAATGTTTTTAAAAAAAAAAAAATCTTATAATAATCATTATCATTATTGTAATCGCTGCCATTTTTTTTTTCGTTACGTAATTATATATATTGTACAATTAATTGATCGAACGAAAAAAAAATTTTTTATTTATTTAATTTTATGACGTAGAAATGAATTTCGTATGTGTGCAATATGGAGGAAGCGGGAGGGGGGGGGAAATTAATGTAAACCTGAACCCGAGTTCGAGTTCAAGGTAGAAAATATCCGAGAATGGTAGTTTTATTATTATTATTATTATTAGTACGAACCGTAATTAAGCCGAAGGAAAAAAAAATAATAATAATAATAATATTTACGAGCTTTTTTATTTATAAAAAGTATTTTGCTTGTGTGTGTGTGTGCGTGCGTGCGTGTGCGTGTACTCTGGTAGTAGTAGTAGGAAGTTCTCGAAATGTTTTCTCACCGGTAAACAAACGCACAATTCGCTCGCATTCGAATAATTTATTAATTAAAAGATTTTAAAATTTATGGGTCCGTGCGTGTGTGCGTATGTGCGTGTGCGAGTGCGTGTGCGTGCGTGATAAGAACGAAGCGATTAAACTTCACGGTTGGTCATTTTTCTGCGTTCATCCTCCACGGAATGGTCTCTCTTTTCTTATATCGCGTTGGTTGTCACTGTTATGAAATTATTATCTTTTCGATTCCAGTTTGTTGTTGTTGTCGTGGTTGTTGTTGTTGTTGTTGTTAATTATCCGTGACGCAACTCTCGTAAATATTATTCAAATCCGTTTATAATCATCAATTATCTTATCCGATAATTTCTGATTTGAGTTTTTCCACGACTTTAATTCTTTTTTTTTTTTGCATAACGTTTAAGTTATTAATCTCTTTTCCATTTCATTTTTTTGTTTGTTTGTGGTTGTTGTTGTTGTTGTTGTTCGAAATCGTGGGATTGGTAAAGAGTAGCGGTTGAAGTCTGGGTTCTTTTTTTTTTTTTATTGAAAATAACTGGTCGGTGAAAAGAAAGTTTCAAACGTTGCGTTTGTTTGTGTTTGTTGTTAATAATAATAATGATGATGATGAAAGAACGAATTGAAAAATTTTCTCTGTTGTATAAAAAACTTTCACCCATGGTCTGATCTAATTGCACTTTCCGTTTAATTTTTTTTTTTTTTTGGGGGGGGGGCGGTGGTGCTTAATCGAATCGAACGATATTGATTTGTTGCAACTTTGTCTTCTCTCTCTCTCTCTCTTTCTGTCTATAGTAGAAAAGAATGGCGACAGAAATTAAATTTGTTGCAAGAGTTGTTTGTTGTTTGTTGCATTTTTGTTCGACGTTGTTTGTTGCATTTGTTTTTCTCTCTTTCTAGGTTGTTACAGCTAAAAACGAATCGATTTACTTTAGAAACAAACGTATTAAAAAAATAATAATTTGTTTTTTACGTGCCGTGACGGTAATTACGTACGCTATTTCTTGTTTGTCGTTTGTCGTTTTGTCGTTTTTCCGTAATTATCTTTTTTATTTCAGATCAGCAGCTTTTTTTTTTTACTCTTTCCCCCCCCTTTCTCTCTCTCTCTACAAAGCTCTTTGTTTTATCTTTTAATGCACACACACAAACACGCTCACACATGAGAAATTTAATTGTTTTTTTTTTTTATGTAAAGCAAAGCCAATGATTTGAGTTGACGACGACGACGACAATGATGATGATGATGATGATGATGATGATGATGATGATGGAGGAATGAAAAAAAAAAAAATGTTTGATTTTATTTTGATTAATTAGTTTGATTTTGTTCGCGGATGGCGCTGATGTCGGTGGTCACGGGTTAAACATTAACAATCCCCCCCCCCCTGGCTATCATGACCATTTTTCATTTTGATCGTAACTAATATTATTATTATTATTATTATTATTATAATACTTTTTTTTCTTTTTTTATAGGGCCATCAAGTCATTTCAACAAGTTCTTTACGTCGAGCCTGGTTTTTCTAGAAGCAATGAAGTTCATCTTCGTCTCGGTCTTATGTTCAAAGTTCAAAATGACTGGGAAAGTTCATTGAAACATTTACAACTCAGTCTGATTGATTCGAGTCCGAGTTCTTTTTCTAAAGTTGAAAGTAAGAAGAACATTCTAGAAATTTTTTTTTTTTTATTTTGATTTAATTTAATTTAATTTTATTTAAAAAAACGCGGCGTTTTTTGATAGATTTTCTCACGGAATTATAATCGACCGCGTTGATGTTAGTCACTAACTGTAATTTATAGAGGAGACATGCAAGCAACCTTTTCTCTTTCTCTCTCTCTCTCTCTCTCTCTTTCTCTTTCTTTTTCTTTTTCTCTTTCTCTTTCTCTTTCTCTCTTCGACACTAAAAATGTAATTTAACATTTCCAAAGGTAATCATTTTGGAATTTTTTTTTTTTTTTTTTTTTACAGTTTTCTATCCCCCACACGCAGGTATTTACCGCCGTGTCATTATTTATTAAAGCCCCCCATCATCTCCCTCCCTCCCTCTCCCCCTCCCGGGTTTAGTGAAATCGATAAATCGTGTACGTAATTTTTAACGTTGGCTTTTGTTTTTGTTTTAAATGAGCGAAAGAAAGGAAGAGGAGTCGTCATTATTATTATCATTCTGTTATTCTTTAATATCATCATCATTATTATTTCTGTATACCTATGATAAAATTCGGAACCTTTTTATTTATTTATTGTATTTAAAATTACGCAAGACCGGAAGGAATTTAAAAATTTCACGATCTGTAGAGATTACGTCGCGTATTAATAATAATAATAATAATAATAATAATAATAATAATAATAATAATATATGTTTATATCATTTTATTAATATTATTATTATTATTTATTTATTTTAAAAGGGGATTAAAAGGTATTAACGACGAACGTAATCACTTTTTAAGGCATCCATTTCATTACGAAACGTGTAAATTTTTTTTATTTATTTATTTTCTTGTGTGTGTGCGTGCGTGCGTGCGTGCGTGCGTGCATGTGTGTCTTCGGGTAAAGAAAATTTAATTTGCGATCAAAAGAATCGGGGAGGGGGGGGAAGCGGGTCGTTTTCCAAATGTTTCTTTTTTTTTTTCTTTCTCTCTCTCTCTTTCTCTCTCTCCTGTTGGTTTTCGGTCGATTGTTGTTTTCATTACGCACACGCAATTTTTATGCGTGAGGGTGCGTGATTTTAACTCCTCTACGATTAAATAATTTTTGTATTTTCTAAATATAATTTACGCAAAAGCAGGGGGTACGAAAAAAAAAAAAAAAAAAAAATCGACGTGGCCGGCGGCGGGACTGCCACGACGACGATGATGTCTGTTTGTTTGTTTGTTTGTTTGTTGGGTGTTTTATATTTATAAATACTCGACGAACGCCATTTTCGTTACGGTAAATAACGGGTTTTAAACGGTGAAGATATGCAAAAAAAATTTAAATTAAATTAAATTAAATTAAATGTCTCTCACGTATAATTTAGCATATACCTATTTTTAACGGAATATTTATTTTCGTACGAAATTTGAATCTTTATTATTATTATTATGGTTGTTGTTTGATTAACGCTTTATTTATTTATGTATTTATTTTCAGTCAAGTTTCACATCGCTCATTTATTCGAAGTCCAAGGAAAGTACAAAACAGCCAAGGATAGTTATGAAAATTTATTAAAAGAAAAAGAATTGCCCAATCATTTAAAAGCTGATATATGTAGACAGTTAGGTGAGTGAGTGATAATATTTTTCCCCCCCCCCTTCTCCCCTGCATTCCCCGAGTCCCCATTGTACGTTTTTCTTATATACCTTTTCAGGATGGATGTTTCACTGTGTGGAATCTCTTGGGGAAAAAGTTTACCGGGAAAATCAAGCGATTGAGAGTTTGAAAAAATCAATCGAAGCGGATTCGAAAAGCGGTCAAAGTTTATATTTGTTGGGACGTTGTTATGCGAGCATAGGAAAAGTTCACGACGCTTTCATAGCTTATAGGAATTCCGTTGAAAAAAGCGAAGGAAACGCGGATACATGGTGCTCGATAGGGTGAGTATGTTTGACCGACGCGAGATGACGAAAACTACCGATGATAATGATGATTTTTTAATTGTTATGTCTCTCTCTCTCTCTCTGTCTCTTTTCAGTGTATTATACCAGCAGCAAAATCAGCCTATGGATGCTTTGCAAGCGTACATATGTGCTGTACAATTGGATAAATCACACACGGCTGCTTGGACTAATTTAGGTAAATGTTTTGTTTTACTTTGTTGGAAATGAGTATTTGGGGTTATGAACGAAATGAAAATTTTTTTTTTTTGTATTTCAGGTATACTTTACGAAAGTTGCAATCAACCTCGTGACGCTCACGCTTGTTACGTAAACGCGACGAGAGGATCGAATAATCAAGACGCGAAAAATAATAATAATAATAATAATAATAATTGTACGACGCATTCCCCGCTGTCGATATCGCCCCGCGGTACGTCCGCCAATTCACAGGGGCCACCAATGAACCATAACTTGACCCAAAGAATTAAATTTCTACAAAGTCATTTGCAAAATTCACCAATGCCAAGCATAACGAGCAAGTATGTGGTTTTTTTTTTTTTTTTTTTTTTTTAACAAGTGTCAAATGAGGTGTAAAAAACTATTTTTTTTTTTTTTTTTTTTTTTTTTTTTTGTGAATAAAGGAGGCAATTGCCATCGATTGAGGAAGCTTGGAACCTTCCGATATCTGCCGAGATGTCTTCTAGGCAACAACAACCACAGCAACAGCAACCATACCATAAAGTTTATCCACAAGTGAGATTAGTTTTGTTATAAAATAAATTACGAATCGAGTTCGATTATTATTATTATTATTATTATTATTATTATTTTGTTTTGAATTTTTAGCCGGGGCAACAGAATAATTATAACAATCAACATCCTAATGCAACTCCTCCGCCTTATCAAACAGGCCCTCCTGGAAACAATAAACGTTTTAAGACTGAACCACCGTCGGGCGTTACACCAACAACGGCGAGGCCTTCATTTTATTTAACCACGCAGCAAATAGAAACAATGGAATATTTGCAGCAAAATGTCGGGAATTTAACAGTTCAACAGCAGGTAAAGAAAAAAAAAATAAAACTTTGTTATAATTGTCAACGATTCAACGTTTTTTATTAATTTATTATTAATTTTTTTTCTAGAATATTCTTCAGCAGTTGCAAATAAATTTCCGAATGATGCAACATCATCAACAACAATTGCGTGCTCAGCAACAGCAATCGCAATCGCATAGAAGTGCCGGAAACGGTACCGGACACCACGTGCCTCCAAATCCTAATCAAAATAGATCTCAGCCTTACGGCACACCTTTCCAGGGTGGAGTTGTGAAAAATTACGGACTTCCAACTCAAACGGTGAGAGGACAAATAATAATATTATTATTATTATTATTATTATTAAAGTAAATTATTTTATTTTGAAAAAATTATAATTTTTTTTAGGGAACCGTTGCACCGCAGACAAATTTTTCCGAACCGTTGAGTAGCAATGCTGCCGTACCCACAACTCAACAGTCTCCTGGTATGCCGTACAAATCGGCCACGACGGAACAAAGTTTCCCCGCTCGTACCAACAACAATTATCAGACAAACGGTCAATTTACCAATCAGTCTTACCAATCTTCGGGTAGTACAACAAACAACAACAACAACAACACACAATCGAATAACTTTGAATTTCCCAATACGGAATTGACGGTGAGCGATCAAGAGTTGACGGCTCTTTTGAGTCAGAAAGACATCGCGACGAGTTTGGCCGAAGATTTACTTAAACATTTTGGTAGCGAATCGAGCGATTTGGACATAAAAGATGAAATTACAGGTGAGCGAGTATGCCAGAGTTTTAAGGTTTTTGGTATTTTCGAATTGTAACGATTCATTAATTAAAATTTTTTAAACAGGTCCTCCCGCTAACTCAGGTACCGGAATCCTCAGTTCGGGTCCATTTTCGCCTTCGAATTTATTAGATAACTCGAATTTAAATTCTTCACTCAAGCAAGAGAGTTCGGGTAAGCAAAGGAGTAGTTCTCCTCCGTCGTCGGGTGGATTGAAAAAGACGTCGCCGCCACCGCCGCAACCACTTCCGGAAATCAAAACGGAAGTTGAATCCTCGGTCATCGAACCCGTGGAAATAAAACAAGAATTCATAGAAAGTCTCAAAGAGGAATCATTTGAATATGAAAATTTTTCGGATAAAGAACCTGAATTAACCATTGATATGCCGGCCAAAAAAATTTTAGAAATATGCAAGTAAGTGACGAGGATCGAGTAGTGTTAATTTTGAAAGGTTTGAAAGGGAAAGGTTGAATTAATATCTCTCTCTCTCTCTCTCTCTCTCTCTCTCTCTCTTTTTGGACAAACAGAGGAATTAGTACAAAATTATCGGGGTCTTGTTCGGTCGTGAGCGACAAGACGCCGCCCCCCGCTCCACCGGATCCTCCTCCTCAAAGATTGACGAGCGAACAACTCCTCCCTCCCACGCCATCCGTTTATTTGGACAACAAAAAAGACGCGTTTAGTCCTCAGCTCCAAGAATTTTGTTTAAAGCATCCGATCGCGGTGATAAGAGGAATGGCCGCCGCATTGAAATTAGGTACGATAATTCAATTCGGTGAGTCGAATGTGGATTTTACATTATTATATTTCACGTACCTGAAATTTTCTCACAACAGATCTCGGTTTGTTTTCAACGAAAACTCTCGTCGAAGCAAATCCCGAACATTCTGTCGAAGTTCGAACGCAAATGCAGCAAACCTCGGACGAGAATACGGATTCTCAAGGTCGTAGAACGTGGGCTTGCATATCGCACAGATCTCATACCACAATAGCTAAATATGCACAGTACCAAGCGTCGAGCTTTCAGGAAAGCCTTAGGGTAGGCTGTGTGTTAAAAATGTTTTTTTTTACGAAAAAGGTTTAACGTTAACGTAATTACTTATTATTATTATTATTGTGTACGTGTAGGAAGAGCAAGAAAGAGGAAGTAACCACGCATCTAATTTATCCGATTCGGATTCGAAAGATTCTTCGAGTAATCACGTGAGAAGGAAAAAAGGTGGTCATTTGGGTGGTTTGGTTAGAGGGATAGGAGAAAGGAAAATGTTGAGGTACGAAAACAAATATGAAAAGTTTTTTCGTTATGTTCGTTCGAACAAAGCATTCAATGTTTGTGAGTGAAACCTTTAGGTTCGGAACCAACGTCGATTTGTCCGACGAAAGAAAATGGCGGCCGCAACTACAAGAACTCACGAAGCTTCCCGCGTTTGCACGTGTCGTGTCGGCGAGTAACATGTTATCCCACGTCGGACACGTCATTCTCGGAATGAATACCGTTCAATTGTACATGAAGGTATCGTTTTAGCACACCCAAATAATAATAATAATCATTCGATCGTAACATTAACGAAAACGTTTTAAACGATGAGTAGGTACCTGGATCCCGAACGCCCGGACACCAGGAAAACAACAATTTTTGTTCCATAAACATAAACATCGGACCGGGAGATTGCGAATGGTTTGCCGTGCCCGATGCTTATTGGGGTGGTATTCAAGCCCTTTGTCAAAAAAACGGTTTGAGTTATTTGCACGGGAGTTGGTGGCCGAGTTTAGAAGATTTGTACAATGAGAACATACCTGTTTATAGATTTCTGCAAAAACCTGGAGATTTGGTTTGGGTTAACGCCGGTTCGTGTTTTACCTTATCGTTTTATCGAGTTTTTTTTTTTTTTTTTTACAAATTCAAATCTAAATTAGTATCATTATTATCAGGTTGTGTTCATTGGGTGCAAGCCGTGGGTTGGTGTAACAATATAGCGTGGAACGTCGGACCGTTAACGGCGAGACAGTATTCACTGGCGATAGAACGGTACGAATGGAACAAACTCCAAAGTTTTAAGAGTATCGTGCCCATGGTTCACCTCTCGTGGAACTTGGCTAGAAATATAAAAGTGTCCGATCCAAAATTGTTTCAATTAATAAAGTAATAATAATAATAATGATAATTAATTGGGGTTTTTTCTTTCTAAAATGTTTGATTTTGATTGTTTGTTTGTTTGTTTGTTTGTTTGTCTTACAGAAATTGCCTACTAAGGACGTTAAAACATTGTTATATAATATTAGAATTAGTTAAAAGTAAGGGAATAGAAGTTAGGTTTCACGGTCGCGGTAAGAATGAGGCATCGCATTATTGCGGACAGTGCGAAGTAAGTAGGAAGCACGAAATTCCCCTCCCCCGCCATTCCTCCCGCCCGCACTCCTTCCCGACCCGAGTCTCATCATCATTATTATTATTGTTTTTAAGGTTGAAGTTTTCAATATATTGTTCATTCGCGAACAAGAGAAAAGGCACGTGGTTCATTGTATGGATTGCGCGAGGAAACAATCCCCGGGATTGGAAGGTTTCGTTACGCTAGAAGAATATAAAATGTCCGACCTGTGTCAGGTTTTCGATAATTTTCAATTACATCCCGTGGTAAGTAATGTTTAAAATTTTTTAACCTTTTTTTTTTTTTTAACAAACCGGGATGAAAAGGGATAAAAAGGGATTGCTTGTTTGCTTATTATTACTTGCTTGCTTTAAACGATTTTTTTTTTTTTTTTTGCGCGCGCAAATCGTTTTTAAATTATTTATTTATTTATTTTATTATTATCATTATCATTAACAACCAAATTGTTTGCTTTAATGGTGTTTTAAAAAAAAAAAAAAATGTTTTTTAGTGGAGGTGAATGTCGGCACTTCTTATGGTTTAGGAGAAATTAAAAACACAAATCGGGAAACAAATTAACAAAAAGGGAGAAAGGAATTATTATTATAAATTTAAAAAAAAAAAAAAACAGGAATAGGGAATGCAGTTGTTGTTGTTTCCCTCGCACGATTTTTCTTCCTGTTTTGTTCTTAACGGGGATTTACGTACGAAAGAGAGAGATAGAGAGAGAGAGAGAGAAAGGAAACATTTCATCATCATCATCGTCATCACCATCACCATCACAATAACAATAATAATAATGATTAACGTCGTCGCCGTCGCCGCCGTCATCATCATCATCATCATCATCATCATCATCATCATCATCACCACCACCACCACCACCACCATCATAACTAGAATCATAATAATAATAATAATAATTCAATAACATTTAACAAAAAAAAAATATTAATTATGTGATAAGACAATTACGATTATTATTATTATTATTATCATCATCATCATCATCGCGGCAGGGTTTTATATTACACTCATATATATCCATTCATAAAATGAAAGAATGAATTAAAGTGAGTGAGAGAAAGATAGAAAAAGAAAAAAAAAAAAAAAGAGAAAAAAGTTTGTTACCATTACAATCATTCGTTCGTTTGTTCGATTCGATGGTTGTTGTTTTTAATTTTATTTTCGCGCGTCATTAATCACGTGACTTTTTTTATTTTTTAATTTTCCTATCACGAGTACAATTTAGTATCAATTTTCTTTTTTCTTTTTTTTTTTTTTTCTGTCTTCGTTTCGCTCTTTAAAAAATATATATATATATATTTTGTATGTACATGTATATAAAAAAAAAAAAAAAACGGGGGGGAAAACATTTTTTTTTTTTTATCATTATTATTATTATTTGTAACTATATAAATTGATTGATTTTTTTGTTTGTAGCAATCACCGATAGCAAATCAAATCTCATGATGTTGGTCAAATTTAGTCAATGAACAAAATAATAATTTTATCAACGA
>NW_002987891.1:1289037-1299037 GCF_000006295.1 Pediculus humanus corporis | reverse complement strand
CATCTGCATACCAAACAAAATGGCGGATGATCGTCGTCCGTTCAAAAAGAACAAGAAGAAGAAGAATTTTCTAGAACTTACTTGAAACCGTAACCGATCGTGTGTTTCGTACGATGTTTCATTATGGATGCTCTCGATTGTAAAAGTTTACCACAAACGCATCGAACGGATGCATTGGAATTGTGACTTTCTCTACAATGTTTGACTAGAGCATTCCAATTTTTAACGGGTGCGTTACAATTTATGCATTCCCACCTGGAATAATAATGATGATAATAAATAACAAGAGAAGAGTTTGGGTACCACTGGAACAGAAGATGGTAAGCAATCAATCAATCACATGAACAACGATTGTAATCCGTTTGTTTTATTAACGTTTTTGTCATCTTTGAAATCTTCTTCTTTGTCGTCATCATCATCATCACTGACGTCATCAGTGTCATTTCCATCACCATCATCATTATTTTTTGTACCATCTTGTACATCGTGGTCACCATCAGCCTTTTCATTTTTACTTTCGATTGTATCATTCGTTGAATTTTTCATTTCTTCATTTTCTTTACAGGATTCCTCATCGTTAGATTTTCTCATAGCATCAATCTTTAATTTTACTTTCGGCTTATTATTTTTTTTACATTTTGGTTCTTTAACATTATTGAGAGCATCTAAAAATTGCATTGTGGAAACACATTATTGTTGTTGATGTTGTTTCGATGAAGTTTCACAAAAAAAAATTAATATTGTTAAAACCTTTTGGAGGTTCTATGTGAGTCGATAGTGGAACATCATCCTCATCGGAAAATTCTTCGTTATTACCTTCAAGAGTTTTGGAATAATCAGTTTTTTCTCCTTCATTTTGTTCATTTTTGAAATTTTTTATTTTGGAGTCGTCTGTTAAAGTCGATTGTTGTATGATAGATTCTTGATTGAGCAAATGTTTTGCGACATCCTAAAATAAGAAAAAATGATTAATGAGTGGGAAAGGATTTTGTGTTACTTTTAAAATCATTTCATTTCGAATAATTTCTTTACAATTTGTTTACACACCTTAGGGTTTTGTGTGTTGTTGTGTGCCAGCGACTTAAACATTTCATCGACTTTTTTAACTTGCAATGCAAATTTATCCCATTCTGTGATTTTATCCGTGCAATCATTACATATTTTGGCTTCTTTTTTCTCATTGTTTGCCTTTTCTATCTGGAAAAGTTTTAAAAAAAGTTTTGCGATGATAAAACAATACATGATTGAGATATTATTTAAATTAATTCAATTTGATTTCAAATAATTTTGAATGAAAATTGTAATCGATTAACAAACAAAAAAAAAAAATGAATAAGGAAATTCGTTTTGAATTTTTTTTTTTTTTTTTTTGTTTAAAACAAATTTTCAAATCTTATTTGTTGTAGTAATAAATCATTAAACTCACATCGACATGAAGGTAGGATTTTATTTTTTCGGCAATGTTTAAAGTGAAAGATTTATCGTTAATAAAAATGAATTTTTTCGACGTATTACTCGCACATAATCGGCAGCAGAACTCATTCGATTCTTCTAAATTCATATCGACACTTGAAGGGATAACGATTAACGTTAATAATCCGTTTTCTTTTTTTTTTTTTTTTTCTTTTTTCTTTTCATTAATCTTTCATTTTGTTTTCATAATACACTTGTAGAGTGTAAACAAACGAATTAATAATTTTTTTTATATATTTTCGCAGTCTAAAAAGAATACGGATTGATATAAGATAATAATAAGTTTATATTATCTTTGTAAAATCGGGCGTTTGATTACATTGTTGCCAATGGAAAACTTGTGGTGGCAATAATACCGCCGGCCGCCATATTTAATTCAAAAACAGTTTGATACTTTTTTTTGTAACGTTCAGTCGATAAAAACACCGATCCGGGATCAATCAATCAATCAATCAATCATAAATCAAATAAGGTAAATGTTTTTATTTAACAATAATTATATATATATTTAACGTAAATATTATAATAAAAAAACAATTTAATAAATATAAATCATCATCATCATCATCATTATAATAAATTAACGTTAACGATAATGGAAAAAAATTCAAATATAAAAATATTTATTAATTATAAACAAAAAGAATAAAAAGGAGTATTTCAATTGTCTAACAATAACAAAAAAAACAAAAAAGAAAACCGTTATTCAAATAAATCTACGTAATACAACCGTTAAAGGAATGTTTTATTAAAAATAAATTTCGTCTGCTTCGTAATATTTGTATAAATTATCCATTTTTTTTTCGTTTCGTGTATAAAAAAATTCATATAAAAATAATTTTTAATACGTATAATAATGGTTTCGTCGCGATATAATTTAAATCATTGATTAAAAAAAAAAAAAATTACTGACGCGTTCGATCGATTCGGTAAGTATTATTATTATTATTATTGCACTATTATAATGATCCTACTATAAAATTCCTCCATTATTATTATTATTATTATTATCATCATGTCATTTACATTTTGCTTTTCAGCAATGGTTTTACGTATTTGGAAAAGGATCCGTTGACTTGTTGTTTGTTCAGAGGACTCTTGCTCGCTTCTTCGAATAATCTTTCGTAAACGCGACCGTCGTATGACCCCAGAGCAGAATTTAAAACTTCGTCGCAGTAGTCGAAACCGTCAACGATTCCGACAGCGTTCGGCCTGATTTGTGCCAAAAGGTCTTCCAGTCGTTTTTGTATGGTGCCGACTTGAGAACTTTCCAAAGATGAAAACTACAAAAGAAAAGGAAATTAGTGTCGTTTCCCCCCCCCCCGAAGGGGGGTTAAATCAAAACTTTTCCCAAACTTTTCTCACCCTTAGAAAATCTCCGAGTTTTTCCAATATCCAATACAAAGCGTAAAGTTCAGATAATTGACGCAGCACGGATTTGACTTCTGAGGACGGATTTAATTTTTCAACGGATTCGTAAAATTTACTCACGAGGAAAGCTCTGCAGTGAGCCTGGAAAAAAAGAAAAAGAAAAAGAAAATAAATTTTCCTTTTCCACACGGGGGAAAAGCAAACAATAAAAAAAACTTTTTTTTACCTCCGCGCAACCCGTCAATTCCAAATGACTCATGTTCCAAGCATCTTCCTGTGGGATCCCATCGTTTTGTCTCTTTTCTAAATTTTCAACGGCCGTTTTTAACTTTCCCACCGAGACTTCTTTGAAACCCAACAATATGGACTCCATGGTTTGATCCCAACGTCTCACCGTCGTCCCTTGATTTTCAACGGTACGTATGTATTCTAAAGTCGGAGTTAATTTTCCACCCGATCTCGCACCTTGAAATTGTTTTACCAAGTACCTGAAAATGATAAAAAAATGACGTAACGTTCTTTTGTTAAAGGGGTTCCCGACGAAGAAGAGGAACGAACCTGGCAGTCTGCAATAACAAAACCGTGTTTTCTCCTTCGTACGTGCACATGGCCGTGCAAAGACCGTACAAGAGTGGTAAATTCGAACAAGTCATGTAACCGTGTCCGCCGCATGCCATTCTAACGGTTTCGATACCTTTGGCAGCATCACTCGTACAAACGGCTTTCATGCAACAAGCTATGGAGTGAAGCTGAAAATGAAAACGACATGAAACCTCCTGCTAATACCTTCCGTAAGGTTTTGTTGGTACGTACCTCCGGCAACCTATCCAAATCACCACCTTCCAATTCGGCCGTTACGTTATTATACATTTGCCAAAGCCACGATGCGGCGGCTCTGAAACAAAAAACTGTCGCGATGTTTGGAAATAATTTAAATTGTTGAGCTCTGTAGTCTAAAATTTGAGGTTCTGGCTCGCTAAAACAGTAATAATAATAATAATTATTTACTTTTTAGTTTAAATAACGGAAGAAGACGAAAGGTAGAAGTTCGGAGACGTTACCCAGGTTTCAGCTCCGATTGTCTTCTGACAGCCGAATACCTCGTGGCTATTGTAACTGCTTTACCCAACATGCTAGCAGCATCTTTAACAAGGACGACTCTAACAAACATCATGGTACCTTAAAGAGTACATTACGTTATTCGAGATGATAAGAAAGAAAAGGAAGAGGAAGTGATACCAAGACAAAAAGAAAATTCACCGTAAGTCAATTTGCTGCTGGGTGCTTTGACGTAAGTACCATCTTCTAAAACTTTTGAATTTTTCATAAGCATGTTTTCTCTCGGTATCCGAACGTGATCGAAACCCAAATACCCGTTGTTTGTCGAATTCATACCTAATTTCGTACCTATCTCTCCTATTTTTATACCTGAAACAATAATAATCGTTTTGACAAAGGCACAATTCCACACACACACACGTATACCTAAATATATTACCAGGCATGGGTTTGTGAGTTTTTTCGTGACGTAATTGAACAATAAAAGGATGAATTCCGTGACATTCGTTTTTCGTATATAGTTGAGCTACTACGACGGCATAATTTGCCGTTTGTCCCAAACCACCTGGCCACCATTTATAACTCGTTAGAGTTGGACTGTTAAGTACGAATTCTTTTTTCTTTTCGTCGTAGTGAGCCGTAGTTTCTAATCCTCTTATAAAAGTCCCGTGTCCCAGTTCGGTCTGCGCTAAGAGGGAGGGGGGGGGGAAGAAAAAAAAAAAAAAAATTCCCCAATAATTTTTAAACTCGAAAAGGATAGTTTTTGATTTTCCATTACCTGTGCATACGTTCCAATTATTTCTTTGTTCCAAGCACGACCAACCCAGTGTGCCTGTTGTTGGAGTGTTCCTTGTCCCAATATTGTCGGTATGAACATGACATAATGTAGTGTGAACGGATTACCATCTTTTAAAACGGCTGAACCCAATTGTCCCAATACTTGACTGTGTAAACATGAAACAATAATCACTCGATTACATTAACTTAAAAATTATGTTCCTCGACTTTCATCTCATTCGACTTAAAATTATACCATGATAAGATTTAAGCACATGTAAATTTTCAAGAGGTTAAAAGGTCAAAGTTGACATTTTCTTATCAACGATGAGTTTGTTTTATTTTCGATGAAAACATTACCTATACGAATCGAATGCAGCATCCATTTCTTCTAATTTTTTAAATATCAAACAAGCTTTCCTAACAGCTTCTTCATATTTTTCCTTGTGACTTAAATATTCTGATGGTATGACTTCTTGAAATCTAGGATCTTTTAAAAACCAATCCTCTGAAAAATAAAAATTTATTTATTTAATTAAACGAAAGTAAAGACGAGGAGATTAGGTTTCGAATATCAATTATTAAAGATAAGAATCGAATACAGGGCACTGACAATAAGTAATTCTTCACCCATTTACTAATTACATTAATTATTCATTGCTGGTGATAATGATAATAGTTATATGAGGAGAGGTTGGATTGTTGCATTCATGGTTCAGGTTCATAATTAAAATATGAAACCAAATGACATTATTTGTATTTAAATATATTTGTTACATGTTATTAAGGTTGTTCAGCCGTGACCTTTGTACCCCAATTAAAAAAAAAAAATTATTACTTGACAGGCTTTACATAATAAGTTTACTAATCTTGACGTGTGTGTGTGTTTTGTATTATGAAAAAAAAAAAAAAGGAGTTGAGATGGATTAAAACAAAGTAAATAATAATGAATTTAGCAATTTGGAAAACTCACCCATTTTTCTTCTTTCTTCTGTTTTTTTAGGATCTTCATCTAGAATGTAAGTTATTTGAATGGGGTCAAAAGTACAATTTTCCCTTTCGCGAATCAAATCGGGATTAATTGTTTTTTTCCCTCTGTATTCCGTTTTATTATTAGACATTTTTACAATTTATTTATTATAACGATATGTAAATATTATCACGTAATTATCATTATCCTCCTTCAAACGTCAGACGAAAAATAAAAAAAAATTATTTTTTATTATTATCAAAACAAAAACACAAAAACGTTACCACCTGACACAACGTATTACTCTACTCATAATAGAGAGAGAGAGAGATTAATGGAACTACTTTGATCAAAATAAAAACTTTTGAAATCCACCACACGTGACGTCACATCAATAAAAAAAAAATAATTAAAAAAAACTGTTTCCGGTTTCTGATTCGTTGTTTGAATTTTTTTTTCAAAACAAAAATTCGATCCATCGTTTTTTAAAATAAATAATTTTATATTTGTTTTGTAAATTAAAATTATTTTATTACGTAAGCAAATATTTTTTTAATTAATTACGTAATTAAACGAAATACTTGAAAGAATTCACTTCATACCTTAAAGTTTCCATATTTGAATTTAACGGTCGTTTTCTTTCAACATGAAAAAAAATTTATTTGAGTAAAAATGGCGAAACTTACAGGAAACGAAATAAATAAATAAATAATTAAAATTAACAAAGACGATTTAGATAAAAAAAAAGTTTATTTAAAAAACTAAACATTTGTTTAAAAAAAAAAAAAAAAAATATAAAAATTTTTTTTTCTTTTCTTTTGGCACTTTTCAACAGTAAAATATACAAAACAATATTATTATTATTATTATTAATAACGTTCGATGTTACACTTTTTCAGGTTGAGGAAAATTCAATCACAATCTTAAACTGTCATTAACTGTTGGTAATGGCGGAGGAGGAGGTGGTGGTGGTTGTGGAGTAGGAACAGGTAAAGGCTTTAATTTATCATTTAAACTATTATTATTATTATTATTATTAGTGATAATATCATTTCCGTTTTTCGACACGATTTTAATCGATTGCAAATCGTTTGATTTTATTTTAGAAGAATCTTGATTCAATGGCGGAAGTTTAAATTGTTCGACGATGTTTTTAACTTTGCCATCTTGTGTGTATTTGTTGGATGTGTTATCAGTCGGATAAACTCTCGTGTAAAAAACATCTCTCCATCTCATTCTGGCATTGAAAGGTAATAACCTGAAATATTATTATTATTATTATTAATTGTTTTTAAATTGTTCGCGTTTCTCTCTCTCTCTCTCTCTCTCTCTTTCTCTCCCACTGGTTATGAGGAAAACCTACTTCATGAAATGTATCCAGAAAAGCATGAAACGTGGTACGCTTATAATTTCACATTCCTGACGTATCCCTTTAACGATTTCTTTCGATACGTAATCGGGTGACAATCTACCAAACCTAAAAACAAAATGGCGTCTGATAAACGGACAAACTTGGCGGGGGGAGGGAGGGGAAATTAAATATACAAACCTCAAATCGAATTTAACGGGTATGTCGTCTCGACAATTCGTGTAATACGGATGAACGCACGTTAATTTAATCCCCTGATAATTTTGATTTCTTATCTCTTGTATAAAACCATCCATCAAACCTAAAAAAAAAAAAAAAAAAATGTCGGTTAAATCGAAAAATCCCTAGGGAATCTCATTTTCGCGATGACGTTGACTTACAAGACAATGCGGATTTAGTCATAGAATAAGGAACTTCATTTCCGACAGGTGCAATGGCTGCCGCTGACGAAATGGCAACAAAATGTCCACTTTTTCTTTTTATCATATTCGGTACGACGGATTGCAATATCTAAAACAAAACCGGGTTTAATTACTCTATGATTATTTTTTTTTTATTAAAAGTGTGTTACTCTACGATCGGTTGCGTATATCACGGCCGGGTCGATTGATGAAATTTTAAAAGAAAATTTCGTAAAAGTGAGTGAGAGGGAGAGAGAGAGAGAGAAAGAAACTCACCCAAAATTGTGCCATGACGTTCGTATCGAAAAGTTCGTAAAGTTCTTGAGGTTTCCACAAAAGTATTTCCTGTACCGGATATATACCGACGGAACTCACGAAAATATCAATTTCCCCGACATTTTCTCGTATGTATTCGACCGTACGAAAAACGTGATTACGATCCGTGACGTCACATATAACGGATATACCTTTACCGTTTGTATTTTTTATATCCCAAACCTAAATTCGAAAATTTTACGTAGTGGCATTAGAATTATTTAAACGTTCGTTCGTCCGTTAAATACTTACCGTGTTTTCGTTTCTTTCTTTATCCACGTCCCAGCAGACGACTGTGGCGCCGAGTCTTGCAAAATCTTTTGCTATTCTTCTACCCAAACCGTGTCCCGATCCCGTCACCTGAAATGAAATTTCCTCGACGTGAAATTATCATTATTATTATTATTATTGCGTAACGAATTTATTATTATTATTATTAATGTTTTACTCACGACGACGATTTTTTCTTTGACGCATTTTTGTTTTTTATATATGAATATTTGAAAAAGTTCACGTATGACAATGAAATGCGTGACGATTATCGTCCAAATAACGTTTCCGAACAAACCAAAAATCGAATGCATTTTATCGAAATTAAATTATTATTATTATTTCGACTGAAACAAAAAAAAAAAAAAAAATCAAATAACGCGCGAGTAGTGGCAGAAGAATTTAAAAAAAAAATATGGCGGTTGTTGTTACCGAAAGCTAAACGTTAATTTAACATCCTTGACATCCATTACGCGACAATTACACGTTCGAATACGCGCGGGTTTTTTTTTTTAAATTACATTTGCATGTTTAGCTTATCACTTTTAAAAACGGTTAAATTTTTTTTTTTTTAAATAACATTTGTGCGACATTTTATATTAACGGTCCCCCTTTTTTTTATTACGTAAAAGGGACTTCAAACAAAAAGAGAATTCATTCATTCATAAATTTAACATTTAATTTTTCGATATTCGATTCGATATATCGCTTATTCGATTATTTATTACGACGTGCGTATTAAAAAAAAACGTTTCGTAATTGATGAAATATATTGACATTATTCATTTTTTTTTTTTTTTTTTTACGACATTTACATTTTATTATTATTATTATCAATATGCGAGGTCGCGTTAACGATCAAATATATTATTATTATTATTATTATTATTATTATTATTATTAAAATAAATAAATAAGTAAATGAATTTTTCAAGGATGTAAAATTTAAATCGGTTTAAAAAAAAAAAAAAATTTTTTTTTTTTTTTTCGAGAATGTTCGTCGTTACGTAATTAATCATCTCGAATTCATTTTTTTTCTTTTCTTTGTTTTTATCAATAATAATAATAATAATAATAATAATAATAATAATAATAATAATATGTGGGTTACGGGGCTCTCTTATTTTCCCGATAAGTGAATGGTTGGCATCACTGATATACCAGAAATCATCCCTGAGGAATCGGGTATTTAAAAGGTTATCGGGTTCAAAACGTGGTGATGATAACGATGATAAAGTGATGACGTCACAAACGTAAGACGGTTGAGGAAAATTTTTCGATGACAAGATGCGTATTTAAAGGAAGTTATAATCCTCGAATGATGATAAACAAACAAACAAACGCGTTAAATAATTTTTCGCGATGCATTCGGGAAGTAATAATGATGATGATAATAATAAAAATAATAATAATGATGATGATGATGATGAGAGTAATAAAGGAAAACCTGTTGGAAAATGCTATGTGTATTAAAGCGTCCATTTTTTTTTTTTTATTACTCAGAAAAAAAATTATTATTTTGGCGATTTATTATTATTATTATTAATTATTATTATTATTATTATTAAAAAACGTGCTTAAGTTAAAGAAAAAAATAAATAAATAAATAAAAATAACCTTGGAGTATATATTATAAAAATAAATAATTTTCGTCAAGTGTTAATTGTTTTTCCAATTATTATTATTATTATTTACTACGACTTTCGCGCACGTCGTATTATTATTTAATATTATTATTATTAAAGTTACAAAGTTAAGGAATAATTATCATCATCATTATTAGTATTATTATTTTAAACGTTTTTTTTTTAAACCCAAACGCGAAAAAAAAAATTTTTCTTGTTTTTCTTTTTTAAATTGTTGTTGATGATGATGATGTGATGATGATGATAATAATGATGATGATGATGATGATATTAAAACGTTTATTTTCTAGAAAAAAAAAAAAAATTCGAACGGTCGGTATTATTATTATTATTATGTAATAATTTTTTA
>NW_002987891.1:1277524-1289017 GCF_000006295.1 Pediculus humanus corporis | reverse complement strand
CCATCAGCATCACCATCAGCATCACCATCATCATCACCATCATCATCTCTACCACCACCACCACCATCAGCATCACTTCTACCTCCATCACTATCATCATCCTCATCATCATCATCATCATTACTTCCAAAAAAGAGAAAATAATTTATACTCACCCAAAAATCCGCCATACGGGTTTAAACATTAAAAAAAAAAAAAAAAAAAATTTTTTAAACCGCACAAGAGCAAGTTAATAAACTTACTGGAGAACTATTGAGACATTTTTGTGTTTGGAAAAAATAATAAAAGGTGGGAGAAATTTTCATGGCTGACAGGTATAAGGGTCAATAATGAAGTAATAATTTTTTTTTTTCATTTTTAATGTTCCACCACCATTTTTTACAATCACATATTGCAAAAATTTTTTTTTTTTTTTTCGAAATTCCACATATAAGTGAATTTTTAAAAAAAAAAAAAAAAAACAAAATGGCGTTCGAAAATTATAAATTTTTTTTTCTAAAATTAGGATTTCGTTTAAAAAAAAAAAAAAAAAATTTTGAAATTTTGAAATTTTTTTTTCCAATTACGTAACGTTTTTTGTAATTTTTTGTTTATTTATTTAAAAACACTTCCAGCGTTTTAATAGATGAATTTAATATTATTATTATTATTATTATTATTATTATTAATAATGTTCGTAAAATAATAATAATAATAATTTAATAAGAGAGAAAGAGAGAGAGAGATTAACGGGATGAGCGGTTAAAAATTTTGTTTTTTTTTTTTGGATTTCATAAAGTATGAAAATCCTTTAGGGTTTTTATTTTTCCCGCTGGGAGCGTTGCATGCGCACTTTTGTTTTGAACTAATTATTAACCATCGGTATAAAAATGATTTTCTTTTTTTTTTTGTAAGGAAACCGGAAATCGGGTGTGGGGATTTAAAAAAAAAACGTTCGAATTTTTCTTTTTTTCGAAAATTTTTATTTTGTTTTAAATTAATCCATCTTTTGAAGTTTTATCAAAAAAAAAATTACCGAAACGTTTTTTTTTTTATTAACGAAATTTTTATTCGAGCAATAGCCGCGAGTTTTGAAAAAAAAAAAAAAAAATTTTTTTTACCCGGAGAGAGAGAAAAAGTAACGCGATTCTCGTTATGTAACTCTTATGTCTGAATAATAATAATAATAATAATAATAACGGTCTCGTCAAAAGATAAATATTGATAATAACGAACGTCCTTGAAGTTTTAACTGGAACAAATTGAAAACCTGTTTGTTTCGTTTGTTTCGTTTAAAAAAAAACGCAATCTACAACTACTACTACTACTACTACTACGACCCCCCCCCCATTTTAAATCATTTATACTTCCCCCGTTCGATCCCCTCCCCCCCCACTCCCCGCCCCAAACGAATCGCGACGGTTTCGTTTTGTTCTCGATTCCTCTTTCGATTAATCGATTATTCTATTAATAAGAAAAAAAAAAGTTAGGAGAAAAAAAAAACAAAAAATATTCTTTAATAATAATAATAATAATAATATTTGTACATTTAAATATATAAATAATAATAATAATAATTATTTTCAGCTACTCTCTCTCTCTCTCTCTTTCACCCATTTTACTATGCGTGTTATTATTATTATTATTGAAATTCGTTCACGTTTTTCTCGGTTTCGTTTTTCTTTTCGTCGTCGTCGTCGTCGTCGTCGGTACCAGAACGGGTTCTATCGACACGTTGTCCATTATGTTGTTCGTCGCGTTGTTGTAACCATTGTTTCTCTCTTCTTTCGCGAATGAAAACGACGCGGCTTGATTGAGGGACCCGAAAAAATTTTGCACGGCGGGAACGGCTTTGTTGAAATACGAATAAAACAAAATGGAGAATATTATGAGGGGAACGATTATGTAATTTCCCAAAGTGAGCTCGTGGTCTATGGCTTTCATTTCGGGTTCGAAAAACATTTTGAACGTTTTGAACGTTTTATCCGCGACGAAATGAACGGATACATCCTTGTAGTCGTACGCTTGCTTGCACAGGCTCGATTCCGTTTGTATGAAATAGGATTCTTTGTTGAGGGGAACGAACGGGAATTGTACCAAGAGTCCCGCTTTTAAAAAACGTTCTTGCGTTTGAGGTCCTCCCCAATTTTTAACACCGCCTGAAAGAAAACAAATCGAATCGATTTGAAAATCTTATCGATTGATCGATCGATATGTCGATTTTTTTTTTTCACACGTACCTGCGAGCGTGTCCAATTTTATCGTAAAAACAGGAGAATCAGGTTCGGTTTCCTTATACAATTTCAATTTGAGACTTTTCAAATGTTCAGGTATGGAACTTTCCACGTGTACGGAAAGATCCATTTGATCGACGAGATGAAAAACGATGAGTTCGAGTCCTTTCACGTCACCCATGTTCGTCTGAAAATTTCAAAAAATTATAACTCTTTCTCTCTCACTCACTTCCTCTCTCTCTCTCTCTCTCGTTCGCGTACCTTTACGAATAAATTGGGGGGTTCCAATCGATGAACTCTCACGTTGACATCCGATCCGGTTTTCAACCTAATCTGATATTCGCACTGCGGCAAAAGACCCCGAATTCTAAATTGTCCGTTATTTTCCGACGAGGCTTCCTCTTGCAAATTCGAACACGAATTCAATCCGATGGCTTCGACCAACACGTTCGATTCGGGTTCTCCGTTCAGTGACGTTATCGTACCGTACGCGCTGAACGATACTCTTCTTCCCCTACGAGGAGAAATCGTACGAGAGAATAATTTTTCCTGTTGGTGTCGCGACCTTCCCCCCGGAAAAAAAAAAAAATTTTCCACTCACTTGAGATCGAAGGATTCCGTGACTCCTTCCCTTATCTGTATTATCTGTGACGAGGGTTCGAATTTGTATTCTTTCATCATGGGACGTAGAAAATACTCGCCGGGACTCAAACTGTGAAAAACGAATGATCCGCTGTCGGTCGTCATGCTGTTTTTCCTGTAATTTTCACCTCCCGTGAGAGAGAGCAAAACCCCTTGGAGAGGTTCGTTCGTCGCGTTATCCACGACTCTCACGTGTATTTCCGCCAATTTGTGAGCTTTGAACACCCCATTCTTATCGGGTCCGGTTAAAACGTACGAATCCTTTTGTGCCGTCACCCTGAAATTCGAAAAAAAAAAAAAAAAAATTTTCTTTTCATTTCTTCCCGACAATCTCACGCATCCATCGGGAAACCCAATCGTCGACTCACTCGAAATTCAAAGCGCTTTTCAACGGTCCAAATTTATATTTTCCATCGTCTTTCGTTAAAAATAACAATTCGCCGCCATTTTGATCCGAATTATTATTATTATTATTATCACTACCGTCTTTGAATTTCAATGTTATTTTAACGTTTCCCAAAGGGGGATCTATTCTCCCCTCTATTATGAGTCCTTTTTCACCCGTGATTTTGATGACGTTGTTCGCACAATCGTCTATCGTTCGATATTCCACGAAATCGGGTTGAAACAAAAGCTTGCTCGAAACGGGAACGAATTTCAATAATTGATTTTCGGGAACCCTGTGAGAAAATTTATACAAAACTCCGCTCGGATGTTTTTCTCCCTTCAATGGTCCCCCCAACCTGAAAAATAAAACGACTTTAACTTATTTTTAATAATGCTAATAATGATGATGATTTTAATTCGCAGCAACTACCTCGTCGTTTGACCGTTCGAAACGACATCCACGAAAACGTCATTTTCATAATCTGAACTCTTGATGAATCCCGTGACGTCATGAGAAATCGCATTCAATATCAACCCATCTTCGGATGAATTCGGATCGATTATGTAAAATTCTCTATCGTAACCGTGACATCCAAACGGTTTCAACTTGTATCCCATCGAATATGGAATGCAAAATGAATTGTCACCCTTTTCCAAAACGAGTTCCCTATGGAATTCCACGTCGGACGTGTTGTTGTTGTTGTTGTTCGTGACGAGGATCGAAGTACGGTGAGATGATTTTATTTTTATTTTAAATCCGGAATGTACGAAATCCGGTACGAGAGTTTCCGCGCTCGTCACCGTCACCGAATGTATTTCCTTTTCGAAACACCACGTTTGTTTTTCTATTTCCACGTCGTAATATCCCGGCATCATGTCCGTGAACGAATATTCCAATTTGTTTCCCTCGAGGACTTTTATCGCGACGAGTGAATTTTTACGTTTTAATTTTATCGTCATTTCTTCCCCTTTCGCAGAATCCGGGATTTTAATTATTCGTCCCCGTATGTTTCCTCTCAGCTGCGTGAATTCTATGTCGCTTATCGGACTGTTACGAACGTGAACTTTACGGTTTAGCGGAAGGTACCTGAAATGAAACAAAAAAAAAATCCCCAATGAATGTGTAAGGGAAAAGGGACGAACGACGAATCGACACATTTCACACCCCCTCGATAATAATAATAATAATTATAAAAAACCGTTAAAAAAGATTAATTCGAATTTAATTTTTTTTTTTTTTTTTTTTTTAAAATCTTTTTATCGCGTCGACAAAAAGTTATTAAATGAAATTTTTCATCGTCGCCGCCATTTTATAAAACTAATATTTCACTACGTAGTAATAGTAATAATAATGATAATAACTCGTGTGCGTGCCCTTTTCCTCTTAACAAATAAAATTCCATTAGAGTTCCCCGGATATATTTTATGACACAATAAACTTTTACTTCTTATTTAACGAACCTTAAAAAAAAAGAAAAAACCCGTTAAAAGTCAAGTAAGTCTTTTCTTTCCTTCTTCTTCTTTCTCTTTCTTCCTTTCACGTCTCCCCTCGCCCCGCCCCCCCCCCGCACACGCGTACACACAAACTCATTAGTCTCGTTTTCAAACAAACGAACGAACGTTTTAATTTTCTGCTAGCTAAATTTTACAACCGGATTAATTCCTTCCCTTTCGCATCCCTTCGCTTTTCCCTTTTTTCTCTCACTCTCACACTCTCTCTCTCTCTCTCCCTCTGTCTCTCTCGCGTTTTTGTTTCCAACATAAAAAAAAAGTGGGCAAAAAACGGTTTTGAAGTTTTCCACTTACTGCATTCCGGACGATTTTTCAAAATCCGTTAACTTAACGGCCAAATTATAATTTCCAGGTTTTAAAAATTGGCAAAATTTTCCAGTTTCGTGATCGACTTTGGCTTCCGCCATTTTAATATTATTCCCATCGTCGTCCGATTCGGAATTTATTTCCACGGTTTTGGGTTGTTGACCGGATGTTGACGTCACCAATCCGCAAACTTTAAATTCCGATGGATAAATATCGTCTATTTCCAATGCGTTCGGTGACAGCTTGACGTTTATGTCGTCAAATTTTATATTT
Source organism: Pediculus humanus corporis (assembly GCF_000006295.1). Taxonomy (NCBI): domain Eukaryota; kingdom Metazoa; phylum Arthropoda; class Insecta; order Psocodea; family Pediculidae; genus Pediculus; species Pediculus humanus. The sequence continues at coordinate 1,283,684 of NW_002987891.1, read as the reverse complement.
TCTAAATAACAACAATTATTATTATTATTATTGATGATGATGATAATAATTATTCAAAAAAAAGGAAATAAATCGTACCCGATCGAATGGAAAGATGATATTTTCCGGGTTTTATGCTGTCCAACGTGAATTTTCCATCACCGTCCGTGACGGCAACTTTTCCGTTATTTAAAAAAACTTCGGCATTTTTCAAACCGGAACCACCGACGGATTTCAAAACTCTTCCGCTAACGCTGAATCCTTTAACCTAAAATCATTATCATTATTATTACTATTTCCCACGACGGATATCATTTGAATATGTCCGCGAGAATTTTTTCGAAAATTTACCAAAAATTTTTCTTTCAATGTTATGTGATTGTGTTTAACGGAAATTTTAACTTCTTTCGGTTGTACGTCGAATTTGCTGTAGTGAGGTTTTATGCTGTAACTTCCGGTCGGAACGGCTTTGAATTTAAACGTACCCGTTTTATCGGATGTGACGTGGCACAAGTAATCATTTTTACTTTTGAAATTGACAAGTTCCGATTTCGAACAATCGTCTATTTTGATTTTTTGATTTTTCTATTAATTTAAAAAAAAAAAAAATAAATAAATAAATTTCGAGTATGAGTGTAAGTAATCATTATTATTATTATTATCGTTTACCTCGTCGTTCGCGAATAGAACAAACGTAACTCCAACGGTCGGTTCACCGTTAAATAAAACTTGACCGGAAACGTCATAACCGGATATTACTAAAGAACCATCCGGTACGATTAAATTATTTTCTTCGACCGTGAAAGATGTCGAACTTTTTGAAAATTTATAATCATCATTTTTAGCCGTTATTAAATATTGTCCGTTTAATATGGGGCCAAATTCGTATTGGCCATTTTCTTTGGTTGTCGTGACGAGATTTAATGTTTTATCATTAATTGAAGTAAGAGTTACTAAAACATTTTCCGGACCGTTTGTCGTGCCAGAACTTACAACCTGAAATAACCAAAAAAAAATGTTTGATTGTTGGTATCGAATGTTTGTTTGAAAAAACAAAAGAGTTACACTTTCGAAATCCCTTCTGATTGCATTTTGTATAACACTCGATAAAGTTTGTGATGTGATGAATGACTTACTTTTGTGTCATTCGATTAACTAACCTTTCCTTCTATTTTAAATCCTTTAAAGAAAAAATTAATATCTTTCGATTTAGAACATGGATCATTGACGCCATCAAAATTTAAATTTATTTCATTTGGTTCGAAAAACCAATTCGATGGAGGTTCAATTTTTAATTGATATTCTCCTTTGTCATACAAAGGTATGAAATAATAACCGTTTGTTGGTGCACAATCGCTTGTTTCTTTTAAAGTCCCCGACTTTGTGTACCTGAAATTAATAAAAAATTAAAAATCAAGGGAAAATGATAATTTACATCAAAATTTTTATTTTCAGGTATCGTTATTGATATGACATGATTGAAACAAAGTTTTGCATGGAGCAAATGGTCAAGTAGGATAATTGGATTCATGCATACCTGTAAGTACATATTCAGCTATATTTAGCCATGAGAGAGAGAGAGATAGAGAGAGAGAAAGAGAGAGAGGGTGAGAGAATTTTAAAATTACATAAAACCATAATTAATTTTGATAAATTCTTCGAATGTCCATTTACAAAACATAAAAGGGTTATTCAGTTACATACAGTCTAAAAAAATTTTAAAGTAATAATAATAATAATACATAAAGACTCATAATAAGTACTTAACATACAGGCTTTGGTAAAATTGTCAATTCATGACAAATCAAATTAATAATAATAATAATAATAATAATTAAAAAGGAAACAAAGGAAAATAAAAATCGATAAAGTTTGGCTGCAAAAATCAATCATAACAAGTATTTCAAAAAAAACAAAACGTAATTACAATAAAAAGATTAATAAAAAAGTTGAAAGTTAATTTAATAATGTGAAACATAACCAAACCTGGTTAAGAGGGGGGCAGCAAAAATTACAAATTATTTAAACACTTACAATTTAATATCTACTTTTGATAAATCTATAGGAACGTTACTTTTTAAAAATCCCCCGCATCCCAAAATATCTTGGTGACTATTTTCAACGGATAAACTAATAAATAATATAAAATAAATTAAATTAAAGTTTAATAGGGTATATAACGTGCGATCCGCCATCTTGCCAAGTGCGGATATATTAAAAAAAAAAAACGCATCGGAAATGATTATCCTTACAATTAATTAATATTTAATTATTCGATTGTTGTCATAAAAATCCCCCCCCCACATTCCCGCAAAAAAACAAAAAACAAAAACGGGATTCCATCAATCCTTATTAAAAAAAAAAAATTTGCAAGGAATAAATTATTAATCGATAAAATCCGATAAGCCATTTTTTTTTTTTTTTTTTTTTTTAAATTAAAAAAAAAAAATAATTTTGTTTATTTAGAGCAAATATTAAATCGGGAGTTTTTTTAAACAATAGCAAAAATCGTGATGACATGTTGAGGAGACTTTTTTTTCGGGGGGGGAGGGAAAGGGGGGTAAGGAAAAAGAAAATCGTTGACCGTAATGACAACAGGACGTTATTTATCATTATTATTATTATTAAAATATTCAGTTGTGACGTAATTGTAATAATAAAATCATTTAAATTATTGAATTTCATAAATTATTTATTTATTTTCAAAATTATAAATTTTAGTCGATAAATCATTTAAAAAAAAAAAAAAATTTTACAAGTTAGGGAGTAGGAGGGGAGGGGGAGGGAGCGGGGAAAGGGACAACAATCGGAGGAAAATATTCAATTTTTTTCATATTCCGCCATTTTTGATTTTCGGTTGTCGTTTTGTTTTTTTTATAAAATTTTTTCTCTTTTTTTTTCCGCTTCTCTTTCTCCCTCCTCCCTTCCCCCATTTCGCTCCTCCCCCCCTTCCCGATCCGGTTTTGAATTTAACCCGATTAAATTTTTGAAAGGTTTAAAAAAAAAAAAATTTCCAAATTAAAAAAAAAAAATTGATGAGGTAAAGAACTTTCTAGAAAATTTTAATTTTTTTTTCTTTTAATGATATTATTATTATTATCAGTTTTAAATAAGGTACGTGAGGGATTTCGATAATCACGAGGAAAAACTTTTAAAATTTTTTCCCTTCCCCCTTCCTCCTTCTCTTCCTCTTCCCCCCATCATCATCATCATTATTATCATCATGTGTGCATTATCGATTAATAATTATATCGCACAGGTTAAAACTTTTTTTTTTTTTTTCGTCTTGCAAGATAAACAGCAGAAGACAAAAAATTTTTTTGTTGTTTTTTAAATCATCATCATCATCGTCTCTACCTCCATCATCATCATCATTATTATTATTATCATCATCAGCATCATCATTATTATTATTATCATCATCAGCATCATCATCATCATCATCATCATCTTCTTCTTCTTCATCATCATCATCATCATCATCATCATCATCGTCTCTACCTCCATCATCATCATCATCGTCTCTACCTCCATCATCATCATCATTATTATTATTATTATCATCATCATCATCATCATCATTATTATTATTATCATCATCATCATCATCATCTCCTTCTTCATAATCATCATCATCATCATCTTCTTCTTCATAATCATCATCATCATCATTATTATTATTATCATCATCATCATCATCATTATTATCATCATCTTCTTCTTCATCATCATCATATTCATAATCATCATTATTATTATTATTATCATCATCATCATCATCATTATTATTATTTTTCGGTTAAGTTGATTAAAAGTGGAGTTGTGTTAAAATTTGTTTTTTTTTTTTTTTTTTTTTTTTTTTTGCGTATCGAATGATATCGTAACATCAGTCGGGGAAGGAGGGAGGGAGGGAGAGAGGTACGGTGAGGGGAGGGAAGAGAAGTGACATCGCCGTCGGCCATTTTAAAAAATTAAATTGATAATAATGCTAATGAGGATAAAAAAAAAATGACAATCGTACTTCAACTTGATTTTTCATCTTTAATAACCATATATATATTTATTATCTCTTTTCCCTTTCTCTCTCTCTCTCTCTCTCTCTCTCTCTGTCTGTCTCGTTACGACCAAAAAATGATAATAATAGTAATAATAATAATAATAATAATGGAATAAAACAAGCAAAATTTCAAACGTACAATAATAATAATAATGATGATGATAATAATAATAATTTTTTCTCTCTCTCTCTCTCTGCGTTCGTAACTTAACTCAATTAATCTTTTTATGGCTACGATTTTCTTTCCATTTAATCCTTTTGAAAAGTAAAATTTAAGGTTTAAAAAGGTTTTTATCGTCGGATTTTATTATCATATTAAACGATTTCGAAACCTTTTATTTAATATATATGTGTGTGTGTGTGTGTGTGCGGACTCGCGCACTTACCCACCCACTAACTAACAACACGCGATGATGATAATAATAATAATATTGTTACAATGTTTTCACAGTCGTCGTCGTCTTCTTATAATTTTTACTTATTAAATCTTTCTCTCTCTCTCTCTCTCTCACTCACTCACTCACTCGACGTTTTATTATTTACTTATTATTATAATTTTTTTTTTTTTGACGAGGAGAGGGGGGTGATGGGAGGGTGGAAGGGGTAAGTAAAGGAAGGGAGTGGAGGGGGAAGAGAGGGGAGGGGAGATATTTTGAAGTGAAGCGTAATAAAATTTTGCCTTTTTCGTCGTCGTAAAAATGGTAAATAATAATAATGATAATAAATACTAGAAATTTTATTTACTTAGTTTTTATACGTTATTGGTTATGCGAGATAAAAACGTAATAAATTTATTTTGGTAATGCACCCCTACCCCCTCCCTCTCCCTCCATTTTTTATTGAAATTCGGTTTGGGGGAGGGATAGGGAGGAGGAGGGGAAGGGAAATAAGCTTAACGTAAATTTAAACGATTTTTTTTTTAGCGATTTTATAAAAATGCATAGAAATTTCAATGGATTTACGTGTAATTAGAAATGATATGATTTTGTGCGTGCGTGCGTGTGCGTTGCTGTCGTTGCTGTCGCTGTCGTTAAACATACCTGATGTTTTTAAATAATCATAACATTTTATTCACTTGTCAAAAAAAAAAGAAAAAAAAAATTTTACATGTAGAAAAATAATTAATTTAAATTAAATATCATATTCACGGCATATGGCCATTATAAACGTCAAAAAAATTTTTTTTTTTTTTTTTTTTTAATTCTATAAATAAATTTATATTTTCGTGTTTATCTGTATATACGCATCTCATTCATTCATTCATTCATTCAATCATTCAATCATTCACGCGTGGATTACGCATATGCGTTAATAATAAATTTTAAAATTTCCATCATTTATCATTATTATTATCATTTTTGTTTTCGTGAAACGAGACGAAAAAAAAAAAAAAAAAAAAAATTTTTTTAAAACTGCAAAATTTAGTTATAATATTGTCCGCAACAATCACTGTTGTCGCTAGTGTGCAACGACCTACTTCCTTCTTACGGTTAAGACCAGTCGATTCCCCGAGTCTTTGCTCGTTTGTCGTTTTCGATTGTTATTTTTCGTTATTTTTTTTTTTTTAATTTTTTTTTTTTTTAATTTTTATTTTATGATCATTAACGAATTAAAAGAAAATTAAAAATTAAAATGGTGGTGTTTTGTTTTAAAACTTAAATAAACTTAAAAGAAAAAATTAAGTATGTGATAATGTGTGGATAATAATCGTTAACATGGTTTTACAAAACGAGATGGAAAAAAATCGGTAAATATAAAAAAAATTTATTTCATATCCGTTTCCGGTTTTAAACTGACAGGGTATTGCTTTTTTTTTTTTAAATTTTATTCATTGAAAAAAAAAAAAAAAAATCGTTTCGTTATATTATTCAATATGGAATCATTGTCATTTTCTATTACGTAAAATTTCCCCCTTCCCCTCATTCACTAACTCGCTCTCTCACTCATCCCTCCCTCCCCTCCTTCCCCTTCCACTCCTTCAATGACCGTCCGACCGACCGACCAACCGACCAACCACCGTTCGATTTTTTTTATCATATATATGTTCTGGAATACGTGACCGTTAATTTCAAATTTTATATATATCAACATTTTTAATTATAATTTCATAATGGCATCCCCTTT
>NW_002987891.1:1251967-1277024 GCF_000006295.1 Pediculus humanus corporis | reverse complement strand
TATCATTATTTATTACGTCGTTTTTAACATAAGAAAACCTCGAATAATTGTCGTCGTCGTCGTCGACGTCGTCGTTAAGTAGATGCGCGCGCCATTTTGAATTTTCACCCCGTTTTCAACGTTCGTCATTATTATTAGTATTATTAGTCGCGGTTAAAAAAATTATTATTATTATTTTTGAAAATCAGGTAGTGATAATAATAATAATACTTGACGAATAACTTAATTAATTAATATTATTATCATTATTATTAATTTGATTTTACAATATAATTGTTAAAAGAAAAGGAAAAAGTAAAAAGAAAAATACAAATTTTAAATGAAAAATATTCGCGGGATCGATATTTAATAATAATAATAATAATAATAATGTAAATGGTGATTAATATTACGTAATGATTAAGGGATTTTTAATTAATTTTAATAAGGTTTTGTCGTGAAATTATTTAAACAAAACAAGAGGAGCACTTGAAAATTTCGATTCTTTTTTCCTTTTTTTCCTTTTTTTTCCTTTTTTTTTTTTTTTTGTTTAACAAAAAACTTGAAAATATCTCAAAGGAATAAAACAAAAGGTTTCATTCATATTGTTTTCTTTTTTTTTTTGGTAAATAACATTTTTCATTAAGAATAAAATGAATTAATTTTTTTGAAAAAGTAATAATAATAATAATAATAATAATAATAATAATAATAATAGTAATATTAAACAAAAACAAACGGCAGGCAAACAAGCAAACAAACAATGATAACAATGTCGATTTTTTTTTATTTTTATTCAATTGCTAATTTCGCCATACTTGAAGTATTTATATATAAATCACTTTTTTCCATTTCTTTTTTTCTTTCTTCTTCCACGTTTTTAAATAAAATATAAAAAAAAAGTTTTCTGACGTTTGTTTAAAGATTTTATATATATTTATATATATAAATTTTCTTATAAATAATTATCATTATTATCATTATTATTTTATAAACGAACGACGTTATTTTCCTTCTTTTTGATAAAATTTTTCCAAGTATTATTAATTTGTTAAATGCTCGTATTGTCGTGTGCACACGTCACACATTTTATAATTATTATTATTATTATTTTAAATAAATTATTTATTTAAACGAAAACTCTCGTCACGACTTTATAATTATCATCTTTATTATTTATAGCAGCAGCAGCACCGCTATTATTATTATTATTATTATTATTATTAATTAGTTTTCATTCGTCGTCGAATTTAATGAAAATAAAATGTGAAATGTAAAATTTAATTTTTAATTTTTTTTTTTATCGTGGGTAGAGGGAGAGAGAGAGAAAGAGAGAGAACAAAAAGAAAAAAAAAATTAGCGAGATTCGTAATGAGTGGAGAAAGGGGAAGCGAAGAAAGGTAGAAAATGATGATGGGAGGAGGAAAAAGGAAATGAATAAGAAATAGATAAAGGAGGGAGAGGGGGGATGTTAAAAAAAAAAAGAGAAGGAAAGACAGACTAAAAGGGGTTAAGAGAGAGAGAGAGAGAGGGATAAAGGAAGAGAAAAAAAGAAAAAGAGAGAATGAGGGGGAATGGAAGGGAAAAGAGAATGGAACAGAAAAGAGAAGACGTAAGAGAGAGAAAAAAATTGAGGAAAAAAAGAGAAAGAAAAGGAGAAAGAGTGTCAGAGAAATAAATAGAGGAAGAGAGAGGGAGCAAGAAATAAGTAGAGTAAAAGAGAAAGAGAGAAAGGGAGAGACAGAGAATGAAACAGAAAAGAGAGAAAAAGAGAAAAGAAAGTCAAGGAAAGAGAAAGAGAAAGAAAAAAAAAGAGAGAGACAGAGAGAAAGGAAATAAGATGAAAAAGAAAGAGAAAAAAATAAAAAGGAAGAGAAAGAGAGGGAGACAAATAAACAGAAAGACTGGTAGACGGAAAGAGAGATGAAAGAGGAAGAGAATGAGGAACAGTGAGAGAGAGAGAGAGAGAGAGAAAAAAAGAGAGAGAGGGACAGAAAAGAAAGAGAGAGAGAGAGAGGGACAGAAAAGAAAAAGAGAGAGAGAAACAAAAAGAAAGAGAGAGAGAAACAAAAAGGAAGAGAGAGAGAAACAAAAAGGAAGAGAGAGAGAAACAAAAAGGAAGAGAGAGAGAAACAAAAAGGAAGAGAGAGAGAAACAAAAAGGAAGAGAGAGAGAAACAAAAAGGAAGAGAGAGAGAAACAAAAAGGAAGAGAGAGAGAAACAAAAAGGAAGAGAGAGAGAAAGAGAGAGAGAGAAAAGTAGAATTATGCTTTTGATGTATGTGGAATAATAAATTTTTTTTTTTTTTTAGAAAAGAAAATGAATTTGAAATTTTTCTCGTTAAAAAAAATTACTTTTGACTTGTACGACGTTGAAAACTTTTTTTCTTCCCAAAAACTTTTTTATATGAAAAATTGGAATTTCACAAAAAATTTACTTATTTTTTTTTTTATTGCGTTTATCATCATTATTATTATTATTTTCGTATATATACTTTTAAATCTTATAAAGTCTTATTTACTGTTTTTTTTTTTTTTTTTTTTTAAACTGTAAAAACAACCGAAAAACTTTTTTCCCCCCGATAATACAAAAAAAAAAAAATTTTAATCTATCACGGACGCCATTTTGTTTTTTATAATCATTTGTTTATTTTAAAAATTTTTCATCGAACATTTTTAACGGTTTTTTTTTTTTTTTGTTGGCTGTGCATCGAAAATTTCGATTCGTGTATCAAATTCATCATCATCATCAACATCATGATCATAAAATCATTTTGTTTATTTTACTAAAAATTTTTTTTTTACATTTTAATCAATTTTAAAAAGTTTTTTTTTTTTATAATGGCGTGTCATCATTTGTCTACTGCTGTTGCTGTTGTTAAATTTTATATAAAAAGTAAAAAAAGGTTATATAATTTTTTTGTTTTTAATTTTGGCGCGTAATGATTTTGTGACACCGCAGATTGGTTCAAGATGTTTCTCAACTTTTCTTCTTCTGCTTCTTCTTCAATAAATTTTATAGAAAAATAATTTTTTTTATTTCTTAATAGTTTTTATTTTTTCCGTTATGAAGTTTTATTTTTTTTTCGGGGTGGGGGAGGGGGAAATTTAGAAAAACTCTCGAAATAACCTCAAAAAGTTTTTCATTTGTTTAAAAATAAAAAAAAAAAATATTTTATTGAAATAAGTTTAAATAACGAAGTTTATTATTATTATTATTATTATTATTATTATTATTATTATTATTATTAAATTATTATTATTATTAAATTATTATTATTGTAAAAGTTATGAAATTGTTTTGTCGAATGATGATATTTTCGGGTCATTGTTGGTTTGTAAAAGTTTTTTATTTAGGATAGTATTATTATTATGACGTTTAAGTTTGATTATTCGTAGTGTAAAAGGTTGGCAGGGTGACACGTGACAAAGTAAAGGAGAATAAAAACCTTTTTTTTTTTGGAAAATTTAAAACGATGGCCCATGGGGCATTCGGGTCGAATTCTAATTACACGAATTGCGAATAAAAGGTACTACGAAGGTTTCACACGTTTAAAAACTATTTCACTATTTTGATTTTTTTATCTCTCTCTCTCTCTCTCTCTCTCTCTCTCTCTCTCTCGCGCTGTCTTTTCACGTATTTTTGGTTTTCTTTTTTTCTTTATCATTTTTTTCGTTTGATTTTCTGGCTTTTTTTCACTTTATTTCTCTCTCTCTCTCTCTGTCTCTCACTTTTCATATATTTTTGTTTTTCCTTCTTTATCTTTTCTTTCATTCGGTTTTCTAGCTTTCACTTTATTTCTCCCTCTCCCTTTCCATGTATTTCTGTTTCTCTTTCTTTCTCTTTCCATGTATTTTTGTTTTTCTTTCTTTCTCATTCTTTTAAACTAATTTTCTTTTTTCTCTTTTCCTCGCTCTTTCTCTCTCTTTCACTCTCTTTTCATGTATTTTTGTTTCTGTTTCTTACTATCTTTATACATTATTTTTCATTTCTCTTTTTCTCTTTTTATGTTTTTTTGTTTCTTTTACTTTTTTCATTGCTCTCGTCTGGTTATCATGCTTTTTTGTCACTTTATTTCTCTTTTTATTTTCTATCTCTCTTCTTATATTTTTGTTTGTCTTTCTCTCTATTTTTATCCATATGTTTTTCTTCCTCTCTTTCTTATTCTCTTTAGTTTTGTTTTTTTTTTTTTTTGTCTCTCTTTTTTGATCCATCTTTCATTATCTTCATTTCATAATTTTTTCCCTCTCTCTCTCTCTCTCTCTCTTTCTACTTTTATATATATTTTTTTATTTACTCTTATTCTTTCGTCTTTTCATTTATTTTTTTCCTTTGTAGTCTGTTTTTCTTGCTCTCTTTTTCTCACTTTTTTATTTTTTATTTCTTTCTCTCTCTCTTCGTATATTTTTGTTTCTCTTTGTTTTAATATTTCTTCTATTTTTTTTCTATCTTTCTTATTCTTTTCAGTTTTCTTTTTCTTTTTTATCTATACATTTTTTTCTTTACCTTCCTCTCCCTTTCCTTTTTTTTTTCTCTCTCATTCTTTCTTCTTTTTTATTTCTTTCCTCTTTCTCTCTCTCTCTCTCCCCCCCCCCTTTTCCCCTTTTTATTTTTCTCTTTGTATCATTCCTTGGGTTATTCATTTTCCTTTTCGATTTGATTTGTTTTTTTAATGCAATGAAATTTATTCGAACTGTTTCGCGTTTTAAATTAATTCTAACGTTTAAAAGGGTTGAAATTTCTCGAGGGAAGGAAGTACAACCCCCTCTTCCCCGCATTTTGTAGTTTTTTTCTTTTTCTTTTTCTTCTTCTTCTTCTTCCTTTTTAACCTTTTATTGATTAAGATATAAATTATTAAAAAATTTAATTACAATTCAAAATATTTTTACAAATCGAGTAAATTAAATTTTACTTTTTTTTTTTTTTTTTAAAGTGAAAAGTTGATTAACAAAAATCACGATATAAAATATTTAAAAAAAAATTTTTTTTTTTCTAGAATTTTCTAAAGAAAATCTTAAATTTAATTTTTTTTTTTTTGCTTTTGTATCGAACTTTAAAAATCAAGAAATTGTAAAACAAAACAAAAAAAGAAACATAAAAAGTTTTCGTCGGTTGTTGAAAGTGTAAAGTTTTGTTATTGTTTCATACGTCAATCAAAAAAAAATTGTTGTTGTTGTTGTTGTTTCTTTTCCGGTTTTGTTTGTTTGTTCTTTTTTTTCTTCTTTTTATTAACGTTAAAGACACCGACAGACAATCGTTTAATCTTTCTAGAACATTTTATTACTAAAAACATTTTTTTTTTTTTTTTATAAATAATAATTTTAATTTGTTTTTATGTTGGGGAGGCTTTTGTTCTTTTTATGTTTGTTCGTTTGTTTACATTAAACTTTGTGTTTGTATTCTTTTATTCTCATCATCATCATCATCATCATCATCATTTTTTTTTAGAATTTTGTTTAACAAACTTTTAAATTTAAATTAAAAATTTTTCTTTTTCTATTCCGACTCGATGAGTTTTCTTAACAAAAAAAAAACATAATCGGTAATTATAAGTGGAAAAAATGATTATGAACCCACAAAGTTTTCTTTTTTTTATGTTTATTTTACTTACTTTTTAACATTTAACAAATAAAAGAAAAGAAAACGGTGGGGAGGAGGGAATGTGGGGGGCAGAGGGGGGGGAGCGTGAAAGGGTGAGAGAGAGAGAAAAAAATTCCCAAGGGTCAAAAAACACGGTTACATTTAAAAACTCTAAAAATTTATTTTCTTTTCTTTTCCTTCTTCCTTTTTCCTTCTTCTTCGGTTTTTTCTTTTGCCACGTCATATCCGGAAAAATTTCAATTTTTGTTTTTGAAATAATTAACGAATCAAATCGATTAAAATAATTTCTTCTGCTTCCCCCCCCCCCAAAAAAAAAAAAAAAATTTAAATTTCCTGTTTACGTCACATCGTTTTACCCTTTCCCCGACTTTAAGTATTATTATTATTATTATTATTATTATTATTATTACATAATTTTTCCCGGGATTTTAACACGTTTACAACAAATACATCCCTTTTAAAAAATAATAATATATTTCTCTAATTTTCTCTTCCTTTTCCCTCCCTCCTCCTCCCTTGTTTTGCATTGTTTCCAAATGTTATTCTCTGGAAAATTTTATAATTTCCCTTTTCTTTCCCCCCCCGCATTTATTCCGCATCCTTCTTCCCTTTTCTTTTCCCTCCTCCTCTTCCTTCAAAATCTAAAATTTATCGTCGTCTTTACTCACCGCAAAGGCAAAGCCAAAAAAACAAGAGTCATAAACCTGGCAACTCTATGATTCCTTACTTTCATTTAGTAGTAGTAAATTTTTAGGAAGAAGAAAAAAAAACCCTTTTTTTTCGGGGTTTTCCAATCGTTCCTGAGGGATTAAAAAGAGGAAGAAAAAAAAAGAAAAATTGCTTTTTTGTTTTTTTTAAAAAAAAAGTGCAAATAGAGTAACCGAACGTACGAACGGGTACTTACGCGGACCCCCGTAAGGAAGTTGGGGAGGGGATGCGGGTGAGTAGGGAGGGGGTGCTAAGGTTGAGGGTGTGCGCAGGTGGGAAAAAAAATGAAAAATTCATGGGAAAAAAAAGGTCGAAGTTTTTTTTTTTTTTTTTTTTTTTACGTTGAATTTGTTACGTTGCCAAAACTGGGTGGTTATATAATAAAAAAAACCGGTTCGATTTTTTTAAAATTTCCCTCCAAATTTTTTTTTTCTCTCTCTCTGTCTTCTGCTTCTGGGATTTCGTGACGTATGAATGACGTATTTTATTGTTTTTTTTTTAGGTTTCGAATGAGGTTAAATGAGAGGTTTTTATTGACCTTTAACTCGACCTTAAAAATTTTTTTTTTGTATGCGTTTTTTGTAAAGGTGACGAACTGACTGACTGACTGACTGACTGACTGATTGAATGAATGAATGATTGAAAATAAAGTAAAGGAGGAGGAGGAGGAGGAAAAGATTAAAGGGCGTGGGAAGGAACGATTCTATCTATCTTTCTTAATTCGGTCGTTTTAATTTTTTGGTTATTATCATTATTATTTTATTTTCTTTTCAAACAATCCTACGATTGTTATTTAGTTGTAAATATATATAAATGATAATAATAATAATAATAATTATAATTATTCGTTTAAAAAGAGGATGGTTAATAATAATGATGATGATGATGATGATGACGGTAATAAAATTTGAAATCTTAGTAGTTTCGTTGACATAGTTGTTGTTGTTGTCGTTTTCGTTAAATTATGTAATTAAATTTAAAGGTTTACGCGGAAAACCTTTTCGAAAAGGATTTATTTATTAATTATTTATAAAATATATTAAATATTTGATGTTATAATTTGTTAAGTTGGATGACGATGTGATTCTTATGGTCTTACGCCTTTTCGCGTGTATATTCTCGTTATTTAAATTTTATGTGTCAACGAACCGTCGTAATCGAAAACCCTTTCATAGCTCAATTATCTAATTTGTTAATCCTGCATCGTATTATCATCATCATCATCATCATCATCATCATCGTCGATGGTGGTGCCTAAAACGGTTGAGCAATTCAGAATTCGTTGACACGCACACACACGTTTCGGGAGACGTTTATTTATTCAAAGAAAATTATAAATTACGAATGTGAGAGAGTGAGAGAGAGAAAAGTGAGAAAGAGAGAAAAGTGAGAGAGAGAGAGAGAGTGAGTGAGTGCGTGCGTGACGAGTAGGTAAAATTTTAAATTAAACGTAATCGGATTTCTCTTTTGTTAATTTATTTTATTAGATTTAAACAAGATTTTAAGGAAAAAAAAAAAACGAAAGAAAGAAATTTTTCGTTTATCTCTCTCTCTCTCTCTCTCTCTCTCTCTCTCTCTCTCTCTCTCTCTCTCTTCCTGTCATTTTTTTGCGTAGTTATTTGCGATACCCGTGAAAAAAAAAGAAATTGACGGAGTGATAATGGAGTGTTAAGGAAAAAAGAAAAATAGTCGTAATAATAATAATAATAATTATAGAGAGTTGGGGTGTATTTGAGGTGACATTTGCCTTTTATAAAAAAAGTTTTGTTGGCCGCAAGGAAACCTTCTCTCGCCCGCTTCCCCTCACCCTCCCCCCACCACGCGTCCCGTTTTCATCTTTCTCTCTCTCTCTCTTTCTCCCCCTCCTCCCCCTCGTTATCCCGGTTCCCTCCTCCACGAAACAACGCACAAATAACAAAGGTAACCTTTCTTTTGGAAAATATATTTTACTTTTCTACCGTGACCTTGCCTGGAAAACTAATTTTATTACCGCAGGAAAAGTCGACCTGGAATATCTTTTTCTCTCTCTCTCTATCTCTCTATCTCTCTCTCTTTCTTTCTTTCTTTTCTAAACCATTATTTTTAATGGTTGCCTTTAGGCGCGATGAAAATAAGTAAAAATACGAAAGTTGATTTTTTTTTCCTCCCCTCCTCCACTTCTCAATCCGGTTTTCTCTCCTTCCCCTCCGCCTCCCCGTTTTTAAACTTTCAATTTTTTAACGGTTTTTTTTTTTTTGGAAAATTTGAAAAGGTTAAAAATAATTTTATGGTTTTATTATCATTATTATTATTATTATTATTATTATTAATATTATTATTATTATTATTATTATTACCACGGATAATTTTATTGAATTTTTTTTTTTTTTTTTATTATTTAAAGGGAAAGAAAAGGTTTTCGGTTTGTTTATGTTTACGAGAGGGGAGGAGGAGGAGTGGTTGTAAAGGGGGGAAGACATTTTTGTAGAGGCGGGGGTGAAATGAAAGGATCGAAAGTTAAAATTAAAATTAAAAATTTTTTTTTTCGTTTTTATTTATAAATATTTACAACGTAGAAAAATCTCGAACGATTCGAAATTTATTTTTAAATTTTTACCGGATAAATTTATTATCCAAACGGAAAAACGTTGACGAAATATTATTATTATTATTATTATCATAATCAATTTTGAAGAAAATCGAGTTGTCCAGGGGAAAAATATTCGAAAGGAAAAGAAAATTTTTTTTTTTTTTTGTTATTTAGTTCGCTTATTATTTAATAGATGTCTCTCATTGAACTAAAACCGGGGGAGAAAAAAAATTTTTTTTTTTTTTTTTTTTTTTTTTATAAATGCAAATCGAAGGAAGGAAAGGATTTTTTTTTTAATAAATATTTTTTGCAAAAATTTTTATTATTATCGATTATCGATTTTATTTTTAAAAAAATGTAAATCTTAAACCGGAAATGGATAATCGTTTCCTCTTTTTTTAAAAATTTTTAACCGGAAAAGGAATTTTTTTTTTGTCTCTTTGACGAACGTAAAATGTTCTGCTATCAAAACGTGAGAATAAAATCGACATATCGTGGTAATAATAATAATAATGATGATGATTATGATTCAAAGAAGGCTGTGTGTGTGTGTGTGCGCGTGTCGAGTCGTTAAATATATTTTTTTTAATTAAATTTTTTTTTACATGACCGTTAAAATTCATTTGAAAGTTTCTTAACAAAACGACGTCTTTAAGTTTTTTTTTTTTTTTTTTTTCTTTTTTAAAATGATTTTAATGAAGAGTTTAAATAAACCAATTGACCTTTTTTTACAAAACGCGCCATCTTGACTTTGTGACAACAAAACAAAATTGTCGTTTGTAGGCGCACAATAAAAAAAAAAAAAAAAAAAATTATTTTATGGTAGGAAGCAAACAAATTACAAAACGATTATAATCGCGAACTAAACAAAACAACCCGGATGTAAATGAATTTTATATCATTATTATTATTATTATTATTTAATTAATGTTGTTGTTGTTGTTCGGTCGGATTAAAAAGTTTAATTAAAAATAATTTTTTGAACGAGTAAAGGGAATTTGGAGGAGAGGGAAAGAGGAAGGGCTTAAGGGGAAAAAAAAAAATTTTTTTTGAACGCCGCGTGCGTTTTCCCTTTCTCCCTTTCCCCTTTCCGCCCCCACAAATCTAAAAAACCTTAATTATTAGTAATATTGACTCGACGTGATCCGATGTGATCATCAATTGAAATTTCAATAGGAAAATAACGTTAAATGATAATAATGACAATTTTTTATTTTTTCTCGGGCGTAACTGGAGTAAAATTTATTATTATTATTATTATTATTATTATTATTATTTTTCAAGGCACACACACACACGAACGGACGACACGTATATACCGTTAAAAATATTTGATTTGAAAAGGGTTGAAAAAAAAAAAAAAAATCTACATAAAATATGGGACGGTGAGTTTACAGAAAAAAAAAATTCTCTCTCTCTCATATTGCTCGGAGTTTTTAAATTAAATTTCTTTGAATGTTTTTTATTTATTGTTTTCAACCGAAAAAAAAAAAAGAAGAAACAAGCAAACATTGCAGTTTTAAGCGTATTTCCTCTCCCCCCACACCCCCCGTTTCTTCTCGCCCCCCTCGAAATTTTTTTTTTAGGCGCACGTCGTTCGTGTGAAAAAAAACTTACGAGTTGAAATTCGCGTGTTATAATCATCATTATCATCATAATAATAATAAAAATTTAGATTGTAAAACAGCAGTGATGCCAAATTCGAAAAACGAACGCGATTCTACGTCATAACGATAATAATGATATTAAATAAAATGTATACGAGTTTGCATACGTCACGAGTAGTTGCAATAATAAACGTTAAAATTTAAATATTAAAAAATAATAAAAGTTTTACTTTTTTTTTTTAAGGGTTGAAATAGAAGAAATAAATAGAGAGAAAGAGAGAGAGAGAGAAAAGTGAGAAGGAAAGAGAGAGAGAGATAGACGAGGTCCATAGAGGTTTTACATAACATTTTACTCCTGGCGGATAAATAAATATGTCAGTAAAAATTTTAAATATTCATACTCGCATTTATTTATTTATTTTTTTAATTCATCAGTGACGTAGCAAGGTTCTTTTTTTTATTTTATTTTAAATAATAATTTTTAATTTTAAGAATTTATATTTATTACTTTTACGTTTTTATAAAGTTAAAGAGAAAGAGAGAAAGAGAAAAAGAGAAAATGGAAAGGAAGTCAGTAAATGAAAGGGAGAGAGAGAGAGGAAGAGATAGAGAAAGAGAGGGAAAAGAGAATAGAACGGAATAGAGAGAAAATAAGAGAAAGGGACAGAGAGAAAGAAAGAAAGAAAGAAAGAGAGGAAAGAGAGTGAGAAAAGATAGAAAAAGAGAGGGAAAGAGAGAAAAAAAGAGTGGAACAGAAAGGAAGAGACAGAGAGAGAGTGAGAGACACACAAAAAGGGAGAAAAAGAGAAACAAGGAGGAACAGAAAAGATGAGAGAGAAAGAGACAGTAAGAATGATGAAAAAGGAAGAGAACCAGAAACTGAGAGAGAGAGAGGGACAAAAGGAAAAGAGAGGAAGATAAAAGGGAAAGAGTGAGAAAGAAAAAGAGAGGCAAAGAGCGAGAGGAGAAAAAGAGAGAGAAGAAAAAAATAGGTACAGAAAGGAAGAAAAAAAGAAAGAGAGAGGCAAAGAGTGAGAGAAGAAAAAAATAGGTACAGAAAGAAAGAGAAAAAGAAAGAGAGAGAGAGAGTAAGTAAATTACACGTCATTGAAAGATTAAAGTTAAAGAAAGAGGAAGGAGGGGAGTAGGTGGGAAGGTGGGGGGGGGCAAAAATTAGGGTTAACCGTGTCAAACGTAATAAAGTGACAAGAATTATCATGCTGTTCCAAATTTCCGGGTTTTCCCGATGAAATTCGGTGTTAAATAATCTCAAGGGATAAAATTTGTTTATAAAACAAAAATAATCAGCCATATTGTTTTGTCATTTACAACTGTCATAATTCGTTAAGAAAATAAATTAAAAAAAAAAAAAAACTCGAAATCGAAAAAACTCGAACGAGTCGCCGCCATTTTTTTTTTTTTGTACGTAAAAATATGTTTTATTACCTGCCGTGACATAAGAAAGAAAAAAAAAAATTTGTTTATAAAAAAATTTTAACTTTTTTTTAAAAAAAAAAAGAAGTTTCTAGAAAAAAAAAAATTTCGTATGCATGAGAATTTCAATTCTAACGGAATTTTCTCTCTCTCTCTCTCTCTCTCTCTTTCTTAATAAAAAAAAAAAAAGTAAAATTTGCAAATTTTTTTCTTTTTTTGGAAAAAATTCGTGACACAAAATGACGGCGGGAATGTTAAGAAAAAAAAAAAACCCTCGAATAATAATAATAATAATAATATGCCCTTTTATTTCATTTTATTTTATTCTATTTTTTTTTTTTTGTTCCAGACGATCTGGAGAAAAAGAAGAAGAAGAAAAAAAAAATTTTTAAATAAATAAATAAATATATATCGTGCTTCGTATACATTTTCGTCCAGACGGAACACATTCGACCGGGGAATTATAAAAACCGGAAACGGGGTAAGTAAAAAATTTTTTTTTTTTTCCGTTTTAAACTGGGAAACTGGAAAAATCATCCGCGTAAAAAATAATTTAAAAAAAAATTTTTTTTTTTTTCTTGTGCTAATAATGTCAAAGGAGAAAAAATGAAAAATTCTGAAATGTGTGAGGAGGTAGGGAAGGGGAGGGGAGGGGAGAGGAAAATTAAATTTTTTTTTTTTTTTTTTTTTTTTTTTTTAACCCCCGATTCCTAAGTACATAAAAAATAGGGGGGTTCGGGAAATGTTTATCGAATTGAAAAAAAATTAAATTTTCTTTTTTTTTTTTTTTTCCACGGGAAAAAAGGTTTCTATATGCATTTTTTAAATCGTTTTTCGAAGCGAAAATGTTTTTTTTTTTTTTTTTTTATTTCGGGCTTTCAATTTTACAAATGAATAAAAAAAAAAAAAAAAAACGGGAATTTTCGCGTCTGCCTCCCCGTTTATTTATTTACGTTTTTTTTTTTTTTATCTTTCCTGACCGTTTTTACATTTTTTTTTTTTTTTAACTGAGCTTTTAAAAATGAAATGAATTTTTTTTTTTTTTTCGTCTTTTTCTCTTATCTTCTGCCACGAATTTATTAAAAAAAAAAGAGAATTTGTTTTTTTTTTTAAAATAATTAATAATAAGACAGCAACTGTTTTTTTTTTTTTAATTTAAAATTAAACAAAAACAAAATGGAATTGTTTTGTTTTGTTTTGATTTATAAAAAAAAGTTTTCGTTTGTTTTTCTAATTACACTTTTTTTTTTTTTTTAATAAAAGCTCAAATTTATTATTATTATTATTATTTGTAAACCGAAAATCAAAAAGGAAAATAAGAAAAAGAAGATGAAAGTTTTATTTTATTTATTTAGGAGTCATAAAAAGTTGTTGTTTTCATTTTCTTTTATATAATAGTAGGACGTAAAGTTTTTCTTTTTTTTGGGGGGGGAGGGGGTTTAATTTTTGGCGGCCATTACTTACCTATGTTAAGTTTAGTAAGGAGGGTTTTAAATAAAATACGTTAAGGAGAAGGTGTCATCGTCGTCCGTGGTTTAATCAATTTTCCCCGAGAATATTTATGTTCATAAGGGGTCAAAATAACAAACATAATCCATTTCGAAATTAAATTTTTCAATTTCTTTAAGACGTGGAAGTAGACGTGGTCGTGTAGAGTCGTGGTCGAGATCGTGAATTGTAAGAATAAAAAAAAAAAAAAAAAAAAATACACCTGGCGATAGAAAAAACATGTTTGTTTTTATATCTTCTATCCTTTTTGTCTTTCTCTCTCTCTCTCTCTCTCTCTCTCACTCACTACCCATCTAAAATTCCTGGACGTGTTTCACTGTGCTCTTTCCCGCGGGAGTGTAATCTGCATTTCGGCCTCAACCTTTTTTCCTGAGCCAGAATCATCAGGTCTCATCAAGGGAATTCCATTTGGGGAAGATTTCAGTACTTCCCCTTTTTACCCTTCGAGAGACAGTCCTGATCTGTTACCATCGTTCCTGCCTCTTCCGTAAAGTCTGCGAGTTTCCAGAAAAAGAGATGTCTGGGGTCACGAATCTCGTTGATCGTTCATCTGTCTTTCTTACACGTCACAGTTCCGCATTTACCCTATTTGGATCAAGTACCCAGTTTCATTCCCTCGAATAAGAGTCGGCGCATTCCCAATGCCTCGAAAGGGTGCTAGGTTACTTATCCCGTTACGTAGGCACAGGTCTGTTCTTGAGCTGAAACTCGCGACTCTCAATTCGGTGACTTTTTGGGACCAATTTTCCCTCATTTGGACTCAACCTGGCTACCTCGGGCTCTCCCAAGGGATCCAAGTTGAAGTTTACCTCTAGCGGACGTTTTGTCGACGTGGGAAATCTAATCCCTTAGAACATCCTCTATACCTAGCTTCCGAGTAGTTGGATTATGGAAGAACACCAGCATCACTTCCGGTTACCCTCTTATCCTCTCGTATCCTTTTTTCTACACCCCTCTCCTCTCTTTTCGCATTCTCTTCTTTTCTTTTATCTTTTTTTATTTTTCTCTCCATTATTTTTCTTTCCACTTTTTTTCCTTTAACTCTTTGCCATTTTTCGTCTCTATTCCTCTCCTTTCCATTGTTTTCGCATCCGGTTACTTTTTTTATTTTCGATCAATAATAATAATAATAATTGCATCCCGTTGCACGTTTTCCACTATTGATTTATAATAAAAATTTTTTTTACGCAGCCAAAAAGTTTTTGTTTTGTGCGACGGGGAAAAAAAAAAAAATAAATATAATAAATGTTTTTAAACTGTAGAAAGAGAGATACAGATAGATAGATAGATAGAGAGAGAGAGAGAGAGAGAGAGAGAGGCCAAGAAAATTTTTTTTTTTTTTGTGTGTGTCTTACGCTCGAGATAAATTATGGTAATTTTAGTAATCCACACAAAGCAAGGAAAACCACGGAAACGGTTTTAGACAATTTATTTATTTATATTTTTTATTTTTTTTTTGTAAAGCAGAAGAAACAAAAGATGAAATGAGGTTGAAAAAAATAAACGTTTTGAATAACTTACTTTAAAAAAAAAAAAAAATACTAATAATAATAATAATTTTAATGGTAATGATGATGATGATGATAATGAGGTTGAAACTCAAAATGGTGGAAATTTTAACGTAAAGTTTGTTGCGGTTGTTGTTTTAATTTCTCTCTCTCACTCCCTTTTCTCCAGTAATTATGTAACATATGTAAATGGAAAATTGTTAATTTTTGAGGGGGGGGAGAGGGAGGGGAGGGGAAAATTAAAAAAGAAAAACGAAATCGAATAAAACGTTTATAAAAGAAATTTTTGACGATTAATGCGGGTCGGTAAATGAAAAAAAAAAAAAAAAAAAAAATGAAAAACGTCATCAAAACTTGTCGTGGAAAAAGAAAATTTTTTTTTTTTATTAAAAAACTCAAAAAAATTAGAAAAATTATTATCATTATTATTATCATTGTTATTATTTTTTTTTTAAATTTTAATTTGAAATAACTTTTTATGTAAATATTTTTTTTTTAAAATGAGATTTTCGTTTTTAAAAAAAATTTTTTTTTATATTTTGTTTGTTTGTTTGTTTATTTCTTCGTTCGTTCGTTTGTTTGTTTGTTTGTTTGTTTGTTTTTTTATTAAAAAAAAAATAATAAAAATTTTTTTTCCTTATTGTGCGGTTCGTGAGAATGAATTTTAAAATATATCGATTTGTTCGACTGTTTTAAAAATGCAACAACGTTTTGAAAAAAAAAAAAAAAAAATTTGTTTGTTTCATTTATTATTATTATTATTATTATTATTATTATTATTATTATTATTATTATTATTATTATTATTATTATTATTATTAATTTTTTTTTTGTAAACTTTTTGAAACCGTTAATCAACTTCTATTTCCCCCTCTCTCTCTCTTTCTTTTCTCTCTTTATTTCTTTCTTTTTCGACTACAGTAAGAAAATCAATAAATCTATTGACAAATGTGTTTGGTTTGGAATTTTGCCACTAAGATTTTTGAAAAGAGAGGAAGAGAGAGGAAAAGGGGGAGGAGGAGAGAGAGAGAGAGAGAGAGAGAGAAAGAGAAAACGAAAACAAAAGAAATAAAAAATAGTGGCTGGAAGAAAGCGGCGTTAAAATTTCTTAAAATAAGTTTATATATAGAGAGAAAGAGAGAGAGGGAGAGGAAAAAGAAGAAGAGGATTAAGAAAAGGAAGAGGAAGGCAGAGAGGGGGAGCGAAAAAAGAAGAGGAAGAGAGAGAGGAAGTGGAAGAAGAAGAGGAAGACAGAGAGAGAGAGAGAGAAAGAGGAAGAGAGAGAGGAAGCGGAAGGAGAAGAGAAAGACAGAGAGAAAAAGGAGAAGAAATGGAGAGGAAGAGAAGGAAGGGGAGAGAGACAGAGAAAAGGAGAGAAAGAGAAATAGGATGAAAAAGAGAAATAGAATGAAAAAGAGAAAGAGGAAAAGAACGAGAGAGAGGAAGAGAAAACAAAAGAAATAAAAAAATAAATAAAGAAAAATCGTGGCTGGTAGAAAATGGCGTTGAAATTCTTTTAAATAAGTTTATTTGTAGAAAAAAAGATAGAAATAGAGAGAGAGAGAGAGAGGGAATAAAATAATGGCGGAAAAAAAAAGATAAAAATAATAGAAAAGAAAAACATTGACCACCGGTCGTGAACGTTCATTCCATCCACAGAAAACCGGAAACGAAAGGAAAAGAAAAAGGAAAAAAAAACTCGAAATTAATTTAATTTCGAATGCTTTACTTAATTTAGAACCGGATTCGATTTCACAAAACCTTTTTCATTTTCATCAATTTTTATTTTTAGGGAGCCCTCTTATGTTGTTTTATTTTACTTTCTATTTTATTCCCCCCCCCTTCCCTGATCCCTCCCCTCTCCACCAAAAAAAATAAAATAAAATAAAGGAAAAGAAAGGAAAAGAAAAGAAAATTAATTAATTAATTAATTAAATAATCTTATTTTATTTTCGTCATCATCATCATCATTTGACGTCATTATTAAATTATTCAATTTCTTATTAAATTTATTTAAGTTGTCTAATGACACGACAAAATTAAAAAAATTGTTAATTCGATCGTTACAAATTATCGTAACGTCGAAGTCTCCTTTATTTAAAAAAAAAAATAAAAAAATAAATAACGGTCAAATTTTTTTTTTTTTTTTAGAATTTATTTATTTTTCGTTGTAAAGGTTGTTGTCGTGTCAGGAACGTGACGTCATTACCACTCAATTTTATTATTATTATTGTTTTTTCAAAAAAATAATAATAATGATTTGACGTCAAATGGTGGATAGATTTTAAATTTTACTGTTTTGTTATGTTATTTATTTTATTCGTATCGTCGTCGCACCTGTCGCACGACAAATTTATATTTAATTTATTTAAAAGAATTATTAATAGTTTTTCTAGAAATTTCTTTCTTTCCCTTTTTCGTCTTCTTCTTCTTCTTTTTTTTTTTTTTAAATTTTTATTAGTTTTAAAAATAAATAATGGTTATTTTTTTTTATTTAAATGAAGAAGAAGAAGAAAAAGAAGAAGAATCAAAAATTTTAAGTCATTATTATTTATTTTTATTACTGACAAATAATAAAAAAAAAAAGGCTTTTATGAGTAATAAATTAATAACTTTAAAAAGAGAAAGAAAGAAAGAGAGAGAAAGAGAGATATGGGGGACGGGGTGAAATGGAGAAATTTTAAAATAGGAGGAAAGAGGTAGGAGGAGGATAAACAGGGATAGTGAGAGAAGTTTTGATAGAAAGAAATAGGAGATAAAAAGAAAAATGAAGATGGAGAGAGGAAGAGAGAAACTGAAAAATATAGAAAGAAAAGAGAGAAAGAGGTAATGAAAAAAAGAGAAACAAGAAAAAGAATCAAAAAGAAAAAAAAGGAAAAGAGAGAAGAAATAGAGAGAGAAGAGCGGAAGAAAGGGAGAGAGGCAACAAAAAAAAGAGAGGGAAAATAAAGAGGCAAAAAGAAGACAAAAAAGAGAAAGAAAAGAAAAATAGAAAAAGGGACAAAGAGTTTAAAGAAAAAAAGAAGTATAAGAAAGAAATAAACAAAGAGCGAAAGAGAGGAAATGAAGGGAAAGAGAAAGAAAAGAGACAAACGAAAAAAAAGAAAGAGAAATAAAAGAAAGAGAGAAACAAAGAGAGAAAAGAAATAAAGAGAAAGAAAAGGAAAAGAGACAAACGGAAAAAAAGAAGAAAGAGAAGCAAAAAAAAAAAATAGAGAAATAAAGAGAAATTGTGAGAGAAGGCACAGAAGACAGAACAGAGACAGATACAGAAAGAAAAAGAGAGAGAGAGAGAGAGAGAACGTTAAATGAATTAAAAAAAAAAGACTAAGATGGTTTAAAATTTTTTTTTTTTTTGTAAGAGAAGAAGGAAATTTTATTATTATTGCTATTATTATTATTATTATCATTATTATTATTATCGTAACTATTTTTGACACGTTAAAATTATTTATTTATTTTGGATTTTATTTTGACGGCGAACACACTAGATGTCAACTACAGACCAATTTATTATTTGTATTTATTGATTTCCCTAAAATTTTACATAATATATAATGGCGGCCATCGCAGAAACTTTTTGTATTTTTGTCTTTTTCTAACGTCGAAATAACAGGAAAGGAAATAAAATAAAAATAGTAAGGAAGGAAGAAGAGAGAGAGAGAAAGAACAAACCGAACACGATTTCTTTTCAATGTTTAATATATAATTTCAAAAAAAAAAAAAAAAAAAATATTAAATGGTCGGACAAAAGAAACATAAAATTTTTGACTTCGACACACACGCACACACACACACACACACCCGCATCTGAACCCTCGCCCTCACCCACACACACACACACAAAATTCGCCCAAAGTTTTTATTTTTCAATTCTCGTCACGTTTGTTTTCCTACAAAAAAAAAAAAAATTTCTTTTCTCTCTCTTTCTCTCTCTCTCTCTCTTCCTCTTTCACGTTCGACAACCTTCAGTTTCCATTTGAAATTTTTTTATTTTTTTCCAAGTGGGGAGAGGGGGGGGGTCTGTAATTTTTTCGTTTCATTTACGCCAAAAAAAAAAAAAAAAAAAAAAAAGAAAAATTTATTTTCCCGTCGTAACCGACGGAAAAATTTTCTTTAATGAATTTTTTTTTTAGATAAGTATTCACCCCTTAAACTACATTTACCGCCATTTTGATTTTATCCCTCTTCCGGTTTTTACTTCCGGTTTTACATTTTCTTAATAATTAATGGATTAAAACTTAAATATAAAATAATGTTTTTTTTTTTTTTTTTTTTTTTTAGTTTTTTCTGCTCGGAAAAAAGAATAAAGGAAAAAGAAAAATTGTTTTATGACGTCGATTCATTCAGTGATTGATTGATTGATCGATCGATCGATTTACGATAAATAAATCAATAAGGTAAGAAAATTTATATATATATATTTTTTTTTAAATTTTGCGTTGTTTTTTTTTTTTTTTCTTTTTATTGACGGTTAAAACAAAAATGTCGGATTTTTTTTGTTTTGTACTTCTTGTCATAGAGTAAAAAAACGGGAAAAAAAGGAAAAACAAATTTCAAACAGGTTTACCAATTTTTTTTTTTTTTTTTTTTTAATAATTTTTTGTCGGATTCCGTTTAAAAAATTTTTTATTTTTTATTTGAAAGAAATTTTTTCCCTTTTTTTTTTTTATTTCGAGAGATTTTCTTTTCGGGGATTTCGAATCCTTTTTTGAACCTTTTCCGCCTCCGTAGTTTTTTTTTTTTATTATGAAAATCCACTTTAATTTCGACTTCCTTTCAATTTCTTTAAAATTTAAATAACAACAAAATAGTATTAGTTGTTTAAAAAACAAAATTTTTTTTAGTTTTTCAAATTAAATTTTGTTTATTTTATGCGACGTTGAAATGGTACGAGGGTGCAAAGAAAAAGAGAGAGGGAGTAAAAGAGAGGAAGGGAGAAAAAGAGAAAGAGTGAAAGAGTGAAAAAGAGGGAGAAAGAGAAAAGAGAGAGAGAGAGAGAAGGAAAAACTAAAAGAAAGAAAGAAAGAGAATATAAGAATATAGAGAAAGAAACAGAGAGAGAGAGAGAGAGAGAGAGAGAATGAAAGAGAGGAAGGGAAAAAATAGAAAAAAAGGAGAGTAAGAGAGAAGAGAGAAAGAAAGAAAGAAAGTAAGAGAGGATAGAGAATGGAGGAAAAACAGAGAGAAAACAGAGTGAGAGAGAAAGAGAGAGAGAAAAAAAGAAAGAGAGATAGAGAGAGAGAGAGGGGGGAGGTAATAAAAGAGACCGACGAAAAAGAAGAAAAAGGAAAAAAAAAGAAAAGAATTTTTTAAATAAAATTTTATTCCCGTAGAGAAAATATTTAAATTTTATTAATATATATCAAAAACAATCGCCATATTTAATTTCGAAAAAGGACATTTTGAATTTTTCTTCGAAAAGAAAAAAATTTTTTTCTTCTTATAACGTCAGCAACAGAAAAACGTAAAATTTTTGTTTATGAAATTTTCTCTTTTGTTCTTACGTTCCCGCCTCTTTCGCCTCCTCACTCCCGCCCTCTTCCCCCCACCCCGACCCTCCTCCCAT
Organism: Pediculus humanus corporis; assembly: GCF_000006295.1. Classification (NCBI taxonomy): domain Eukaryota; kingdom Metazoa; phylum Arthropoda; class Insecta; order Psocodea; family Pediculidae; genus Pediculus; species Pediculus humanus. The sequence goes on along the minus strand of NW_002987891.1, from coordinate 1,256,540 downwards.
CACCACCGCCATTTTTTCTTAAATCGTTCATGTCCGGCATCGGAAACAATTTTTTTTTTTTTTTAATAATTATATAATAATAATAATAATAATAGCATCAGGCAATCGTTTTACGTTATTTTTATAAAAAAAAAAAAATTAATTACCCGTGTCGAAAAATGACGTCATTCATTCTAAAACGATAAGGGAAACAAATAAGAAGTTTTTTTTTTTTTTTCTTATATATAATTTAATTATGTATTTTTTCCCGCCAAAAAAAAAAAAAAAAAAAAAAAAAAAAAAAAAAAAAAAACGAATTCAAAAAGAAAAAAAATTATTTATTATACACGTCAAATAATAATGGATTTTTAATGGGAATTTTCTCGTAAGGAGAGGACAAAATATTATTAGAATCATTCGTGAGCTTTTGTAGTTTGTCTTAAAAATGTTGGGAAAGAAAAAAAAAGGAAATCAACCTTTTCTTTCTTTTTTTTTTTTTTTTCATCTGCGCGGTTTTTCGTGGCAGGAGACCGTACAGGAAATCCTGAGGTAGTAACGTTTCTCTCTCTCTGTCTCTCATTCTTTTTTTTTTTTATCTAATCTTTTCCTCCATTTTGTTGACTTTGATTTATTTTTTTTCTTAACTTCAGCTGTTGTTGTCGCTCTTAAATTTTTTTTTTTGTCGGTTGTTTTCGTCTCTCTCCGCTTCCCTCTTCCCTTTTCCCCTCTCTCTTTCTCTCTCCCGGTTTTCAGGTTTACCCCCCGGTTCAATTATTCTTAATTTAAATTTAAGTCGTCCTTTATTTATTTATTTATTTATTCATTCGCGTTAATTATTATTATTATTATTATTATTATTATTATTATTATTATTATTATTCTCACTTTATTTTTTTCTCGGGGAGGGGAGGGGGAAAGGGTATAAGATGGGAGGGAAAACCTCGTCGAAGAAATGTAAAAAAAATTTAAATTAAATAATAAAAATAAATAAGCATTAAATAAGCGACGAATGATTTCGATATATAAAATGACGTCATAGCACTTAACGGCAAAATTTAAATTTAAATTTAAAAAAAAAAAAAAAAAGGCGCGAAATTATTTAAATATTTAAATAAATAAAAAACAATTATCGCGTTTTTTTTAAATAAATAAAATTTATTTCACTCACACGATAATTTTATAATTGATCCGTGACGTGATTAAATAAATAATAATAATAATGATATTCAACGTGGAAAAAGAAAAAAATGAGGGGGAAGAGAGGGAAGGGGGGGGGAAAGAGGAAAACTGAAAGAAATGACTGAGAATGATTTATGATGTTGAAACGCGCGCCAAAATAAATAAAAATGTTTTTAAATAAATAAATAAGGGACTACTAATTACCTTTTTCACTCACGGTTAATTAATTTACTCATTTAAACTATTTCTAAAAATTAAGAAAGTTCTAGAAAGAAAAAGAAACATTATTATTATTATTATTATTATTATTATTATTTGGAAATATTCACTTCCTGTTTACCTATCGAAATTTTTTATATAGGGATTTAATTCGACTCACGAACGGAAGACAAATTTAAAAAAAAAAAAAAAAAACGTTAATTTTATAATGACGTGTAATTAGATGAAGTTTTCCCCTCTTCCTCCCTTTCTCCTCCCCTCTTCCCCTCCCCTCTTTTTCTCCCCTCATCTCTTTTTATTATCATTATTATTATTAGGATAACTTGACGCATTACCCTCCCTTTTTTTTTTTTTTTTTTTTTTTTTTAATTTTTGACTGAATAAATTTTAATTAGTAAATTTACGGATGAAAAAAAAAAATTTTTTTTTTTTTTTTTTTTATTTTTTGACTTCCGGTTAATCGAACTAAGAAGCATAGAGTAGTAAGAAAAAAAAAAAAAGTTTCCCGAAGGAAGTTCATATAAATAGCAACGTCACTTTTTTTTTTTTTTTTTGTCAAAAAACAAGACGTGACACTGTCAAGTTTGAAACCTCTCGGGATTTTTTTTTTTTTTTTTTATCCCATATACCTGACTCATTTTCTTCTGCTTTTTCTTCTTCCACGTCATTCGTAGTTTAAAATAATCTTTTTTTTCTTATAATATCTTCTTAGTATTCTTCTCCGCAATTAAAAAAAAATTTTTTTTTTTTTTAAAAATAAAAATCGATGAATCGATGAATCGAATCGAATCGAATTCTATATTAATATCGTATCGAAAATCTATTTCCGGTTTTTTAAAAAATTTTTATACTAAATTAAGTGGAAATCTTTCCATTTTTTTCTTTTTTACGTATCCGTTTCCAATCGTTGATGATGATGATCGTTTCTTTTTTTTTTTTTTTTTTCTTCATTTCCTGTCGCATTTTCATTATTATTATTTTTATTTCGGCTGCTAAACTCGACGACAAAAAGAAATATTATTATATTTCCCCCTCCCCCCGTTTCTTCCTCTCTCCCCCCGAAAAAAAAATATATATAACGAATTTGTCCGAGAACTGAATACAAAGTTATAAGTGGTGGCGGTAGTGGTGGGGGTTGTGGTGGTGGGGGGGTTTTCGAGTTTAAAAAATCTACGCACGATTTCGAATGGTTGCCAACATCAGCACAAAAAAAAAAAAAAAAAAAAAAAATTAAAAAGTTTCGGTTAATTACAAGCGACACATAAACTATTGTCTAAACCGTTTAACGTCAGATTTTCCTTTTTTCCTTTTTCTTTTTTCCTTTTTTCCTTTTTTCTTCCTTTTTTTTTGCAAATATTTTCTTATTTTATTTTCTCTATATCTTTTCTTTTATTATTTTGTTTTTTAATGCTATTAAAACTTTTTTTTTTTTTTTTAAAAGAAGAAGAAGAAGAACCTGTGATACTTTGTGACAACTCGAGGTTTAAAATTAGTTTTTTTTCACTCTCTCACTCTCTCTCTCTCTCTCTCTCTCTCTCGCACTTCAGATTTGAAATTCCACTTTTACGTAAAAAGTCGTGTGACGTTTAAATTTTCGCCTTTTTTTTTTTATTCTTTTCCTTACACGAGTAAAAGATTATGTAGAATAAAGTAAGGGAAAAGCTTTTGAAAAAAAAAAGAAAAAAAATTTTCCGTTATTAAAGTTTTGATCACGTGTTTGTTACTTTTCGTCTTTAAGACAATTTAAAACAAAAAGAAAAAACTAAACTAAAAAACTACATTTGAATATTTATTACTCTATGGAAAAAAAAAAAAATTCTTTTTATTTTCTAGTTTTATGTTTGCGTTTCCGTTTTTGTTTTAATCGTTTTTTTTTTTTGTAACAATTATGTTGTGTAATATTAATAATAATAATAATGATGATGATGATGAGATTGAGATTAAGAATGAGAATGATGATGATGATGATGATAATAATGATGGTGTTTCTGTTGATATTGTTGTTGTCGATGGTGATGATGTTGATGATAATAATGCAATTACAAAGTCGCAAGTTTTTGATATTTCGGAAATGGTATTTTTTTTTTAATTAAACATCTTTTCGTTTATTTCGAGGGTAGGAGAGAAGGAGGAGAAGAGGAGGGGCAAACACATCTATGAACTAAATAAATATGTAAAAAGTTTTTATATACGTTTCCGTTTGATCGTTTTAATTATAAAATAATTTTTTAACAAAGGAAATGCGGGTCGGGTAAACCGCGCGAAATATTTTTTTTTTGTACATAAATATCCACACTTCAATTTTTTTTTTTTTTAAAAATAAATCTATTACAAATTGTGTGACGTGCTTAATTATTACGTATTGGAAAATAGGAAGGAAGAGAGAAAAAAAAAAAATTACCGCGAAATTTAAAATTTAAAAAAAAAAATAAATAAATAAATAAATTTTGCTGCGAACACTGCGAATTTCGTTTTTTTTTTTTTTTTTTTTTAGACGTTTTCGCGATTAAACAACAAAATTAATAAATTTATTATTATTATTATTATTATTATTATTATTATTATTTACGTAAATAACAATTCGAAAAGTTTATATTAAATTTACAACTTGGGAAAAAGAGAAAAACGAAAAAAAAAAATGGCGGTTTTTTCATTTTGATTTATGTTAGGAATTCTGTCGAAAACAATCAAATTTTTTTTTGTTTTTTTCTTTTTTTGTGGGGGGGGGGCGGGGAAACGTGTCGACATTTTTAAAAATAATAATAATAATAATAATAAGTACTTCCCCCTTTTTTTTTAAATGAAATTATTTTAATGTTTTATTAAATTTGTTTTTTTTTTTTTTTCTGTCGTTTTCGTCATCATCATCGTTCTTTTTCTTATCATTTATCAAATTCAAATAAATCTTTAATAAAAAGTTTTTCACAACAGAAAAAAAAAAAGGGGGAGAGGAGAGAGGGTGGAGGGGGAAAAGGGGAAGGGGGTGAGAAGGAAGGAAAGAACGAAAGAAATTAAACCGACGGAATATAATTAGAAAAATAAATTATAAGGAAAAGTTTTTTTTTTTTTTTTTTTTTTTTCCGAAAAATTTTCCCTTATTTTAAAAACTTTGGAATTCCTTTTTAAAATCCCCAAACATAATTTTTTTTTTTTTTTTTTTTTAAAAGGAAAAAAAAAAAGGGAAAAAAAGAAAAAG
>NW_002987891.1:1093797-1251947 GCF_000006295.1 Pediculus humanus corporis | reverse complement strand
TTTTGTATGTTCTGCTCTCTAATTGTTCTGTAAAATTTCTTTGGGTCCGATTCAAACAATTTATTTTGTCGCCAAAACTGCTCTCTCTTCTTATATCTTCTTATTCTCTGAGAATAGAGCAATACCTTTTGTTTTAAAGTTTCCATGGTAAGTTCTATATCTTCCATGGTCTTCAATTTATAGATCCTTTTAAGGTGATTTATTATTATTATTATTATTATTATTATTATTATTATTATTATATTATTATTATTATTATTATTATTATTATTATTATTATTATTATTATTATTATTATTATTATTATTATTATTATTATTATTATTTACGTAAATAACAATTCGAAAAGTTTATATTAAATTTACAACTTGGGGAAAAAGCGAAAAAGAAAATGGCGGTTTTTCCGTTTTGATTTATGTTAGGAATTCTGTCGAAAACAATCTATTTTTTTTTTTCTTTTTTTTTTGGGGGGGGGGGGGGGAAACATGTCGACATTTTTTTAAATAATAATAATAATAATAATAAGTACTCCCCCCCTTTTTTTTAAAAGGAAATATTTTTAAGGTTTTTTTAAATTGGTTTTTTTTTTTTTTCCGTCGGTTTTGGCCTCCTCCTCGGTCTTTTTCTTTTCCTTTTTCCAAATTCAAAAAATTCTTTATAAAAAGGTTTTCCCCACCGGAAAAAAAAAACCGGGGGGGGGGGGGGGGGGGGGGGGGGAAAAGGGGAAGGGGGGGGAAAGAAGGAAAAAACGAAAGAAAATAAACCCGCGGAAAATTATTTGGAAAAAAAATTTTTAGGGAAAGGTTTTTTTTTTTTTTTTTTTTTTTTCTGAAAATTTTCTCTTATATTGAAAACGTTTGAATTACTTATTTAAATACGCAAACATAAGTTTTTTTTTTTTTTTTTTTAATTAGAAAGTAAAAATAAAATGGTAATAAATGAAAATGAAAAAAAACGTGGTAGCAGAAGAAAAGCAGCGGGGAAAAAAAATAATACAAAAGAAAAAAAAATTTTTTTATTTTGCAAACTAAGATTTCTAAATAAAATAAATTACCGGGTTCGTTGATTTTTTTTTTAAGTTGTTCATGCTTAAATTTTTTTTTTTTCTCGTTACACGACCTAAAAAAAAAAGCGTGGGAAAGTATAATAATAATAATAATAATACTAATTATTATTAAAAAAAAAAAAAAGAGAGAGAGAGAGAGAGAGAAAATTACTTGGTGTGATGTCGGTGAAAAAAAAAAAAAATCGATCGGACTCCCCTCTATCGGTCGTTTGAATATAAACACGGTTGTGACGTCATTGTGAAAATTGATCGTTTACCCGACCGAACCTTTAACAAATAAAAATATAATTTTACATTTTGTTAATAAAACAAAGAGGAAAATTATTATTATTATTTGTTTGTTTTCTCTCTCTCTCTCTATCGCGTTTTTTTTGATAAATACGTTAAAATTCATGTTAAGGGTTATTGTTATTGTCGTCGTCGTCGTTTGGACGAAAGAACAAACAAACAAACAAACAAACAAACAAGGAAACAAATAAAAGAAAATTTGTCGTGGCTGGGATAGTAAGTAATGACGTAGACGACGACGACGACGACGACGATAAATTTTCAGTACGTGTAATAATAATAATAAGTCGAAGGTAATATTTTTTACTTTCCTCCCTCCCTGCCCTCTCCTCCCCCCATCATTTTACAAAGATTAATTTAAGTTGAGTTACAAGTCGAAATACAAACAAACAAACAAACAAACAACAAACGGGCTCGAATCCAAAAAAAAAAAAAAAAAATTTTTTTTTTTTGTTTGTTACTTTTCTAACAACAGCTGTGAATGATGTCGTCATGTTTTTAAACGTTTGTTAAAATTTTTTAATTATTTAATTAATAAAATAAATTAAAAAATTTTTTTTTTTATTTTTGGTGTTAAAAACAAAAAAAACTCGTTAAATTTATTCGAATTTATCTCTAGCAGAAGATTGATTAATTATCACGATGATGATGATGATGATGATGAATGTGATATTAATAGTTATTGTTTATTATTATTATTATTATTATTATTTGGCGATTGCTTGCTTTGTGAATTGTTTTTTTTTTATTGGCATTCTGGTTTGTTGAGAAAATATTTCACCTTATTATGTTTGCTATCTCTCTCTTTCTCTCTCTCTCTTTATCTCACATGTTCTTCTCTTTCTGTATATCTCGCTCTCTCATACACACACACACACACACATGTATTTCTATGATTTTGTACTTCTCTCGTTCTTTCTCTCTCTCTCACACACACACACACACACACACACACAAGTCTCTCTACCTTTCTACCTTTTTGTATGTATCTTTCTTTCTCTCTCTCTCTCTCTCTCTCTCTCTCTCTCTCTCTTACACACCAGTTTCTTTATCTTTCGCTTTCTCTCTCTCACATACAAGTCTCCCTAAGTTTCTGTAGGTCTCTCTCTCTCACATAAGTCTCTCTATCTTTTTGTGTCTCTTACTATTAGTCTTTCTCATTCTCTCCCTCTATAACTTTCACTTTATTTTCTTTTCCTCATTTTCCCTCTCTCTCTTTCTCTCTCTTTTTCACTCTCGTTTCTTTTTCTCTTCCTTTTTCTTTCTCACAACATCTTTCTATATTTCTTTCTTTGTAGTTCTTTTTCTTTTTCTATCTGTTTCTTTTACTTTTTCTCACTTTCTCTCTCTCTCTCCCTTATCCTCTTCCTTTTTTTTTCATTTCTCACTCTTCTCCCCCTCCCCCACACACACATACGCGTTTCTCTATCGTTCTCTCTTTGTCTTTTTCCAACTCTTTCTATCTTTCATTCTAACACATTTCTCACTCTTTTCCTCTCTGTGTCTTTTATTTTATCCCTCTTAATAATTCTCACTTTTCTTTTTCTCTCCTTCCCTTCCTCCCTCTCTGTTTCTCTCACCCCATATTTTTCACTTTCTTTTACTTTTTCTTACTTTTTTCACGTGAAAAAAAAAGAAAAGTTTGACACGTATAAAATTTCATCAAAATTTTCTTTTCTTTGTTACGCGATACTTCAAAAAAAAATTTTTGTTCATTTCGTATCGAAACGTCGACGGGAGGGGGGGAAATTTTTTTTTTTTTTCGGAATCGATAATAATAATAATAATAATAATAACGGTAATAATAGTAATGATAACGATAACGACGATAATAACAGTGTTTAAAAAAAAAAAAAAATTTTATTTTTATTTTACTTGAAAAATTTCCAGAAAAAAAAGAGGAGGAAAAATCCGTTAGGAAAAAAAAAGAAGGGAGATAGGTCAAAAAGAAAGAAAAGAAAAAAAGGGGGTGGGGGGATGAAAATATAAAAAAAAAAAATATGATGAGACATTTTGAAAGAATTCCGTGGGTGATATACGAAAGAAATAGAAGGGGTCGGGGCAGTAGAATAAAAAAAAAAAAAAAAAAAAAGATTTTCTATTGAATGCCATAAACGTATTCAAGTGTAAAATTTTTTTCTTTTTTTTTTATGAAATGAAAATGAATAAACGTTACGTGTTCAGGGGAAAAAAAAAAAAAAAAAAAAATTCGCGGGAAAAGTTTTTAAAAATGGCGGCAGCAGCAGCAGCAGCAACAGCAAAAGGTTCGAAATTGAAAAAAAAAAAAAAAAAAGATTTTCCTCCTACGACGACTTAATTCAATCGAATATAGGAAAATTTTTCCATTTTCTTTCCTTTATTTATTTTTGTCTTCTGCTTTCACTTTTAAAAAAAATTCAAACTACTCTTTATACATCTCGCTACTTCCGCCATTTTTTTTTATTTTTAGCAAAACGATGATTTTTTTTGCTGTTGTTGCTTTTGCTGTTGTTTAGAACAGGTAAACAGTAAAAAGTTTTTTTTTTTTTTAAATAAAAGTTTTTTCTTTTCGTATTTAAACACGTAAAATTTTAGTCTTAAGCTTTATGGGTGGCTTAGCTGAAAGCAATTTTGTGTTTCTTTGCTGTTGTAAGTTTTGCTGTCGTTGTAAGAGAGAGAGAAAGAGAGAGAGGGATAGAAAATTCAAGGGGAGAGATGTGTGTGTGTGTGTGGAAAGTACAGGAATTAAATGAGATTTTGGTTATTTTAGAGCTTTGAGATTTTTTTAATTTTTTTTTTTTTACTTAAATTAAAAAAATCTTGTGAGTAATTATTTGATAGGATTGCTTTTCTCCCTCCCCTCACCTTTCCCTCCCCTCACCTTTCCCTCCCCTCCTCTTCGTTTTTCCCCCCTTCCAGGTTTGATTCTTTTCATTTTTGACGAAAAAATTCGGTCGAAGGGAGTCTCGGTTAATGACGGAAAAAAACGAGAGGGAAAAGGAAAGAGTGCGAGAGAGAGAAAGAAAAAAAAGGGAAACTCAAAAGGTGTAGTAAGAAGAGAGAGAAAGAGAAAGAAGCTTTTCATTCACGTGAAAGCAGAAGACAAAAAAAAAAAAAATGAAAAAAAAAAAAGGGAAATTTTTAAGCTTTTATTTTTAAGCTCATTATTAATAAGCGGTGCTACTTGAAATTAATTTTCTTCTGCTTTTCTTTTCTTTTATTATTGAGCCTTTTTTTTATTCATTCTTTTTCTCCTTCTATTAAACCTTTCCCACTTTTTCCTTCTCCCTTTTCCCCCTTCTCCCGTTCCCCTCCCTTCCTCTTCTACCCCGCGTCTCTTTTTAATATTTTTAACGAATTAACTTTCTCGTTAATAACTCTTGATTAAAAAAAAAAAAAATTTTCTTACTTTTTATGTCACCCTTCTTCGTTTTTTTTTTCCTTAAAAAAAAAAAAATAAACGAAGAGTAATTATTATCGTAATTAATGTTTAGCACACTCTCTCGGGGGGTGGTTGGGTGTGTACGTGCGTGTGTGGGTGCGTGCGTGGAGTAATTTAGTTTTAGTATATAAGTAAATGTAAGATGAACGGATCCGATGGAAAAATAATCTCAAAAGCTTTTAGTAGAAAAGAAAATTTTGAAGGGAATTTAATTTTTTTTTTTTTTGTCTCTGACGTTTCTAAAACGTTCATCATGTCGATTTGTGAAAGGTTAAATAAAACTTGAAATATTAATCTGGGACGTCTGGTTTTGGTGTATCCCCTCATGATTAGTCCTTATAATAAAACTATAAAGAAAAAAAGGGAGTCGACGTGGACAAAATGTGGATCACAGACGAATTCATCGTCGTCGTCGTCGTCTCACGACGAAAAATTTTATATATATAAAAAATTAATCTCAAAAGGTTCTAATTCGGATAAGATTTAATGTTTTGTTATATTAAAGTGAAATGAAAATGTGGTGAGAAAGAGAGAGAGAGAAGGGGGAGAAAGGAAAAGAGAGGAAGAGAAAGTAAAAAAGAAAGAGAGAACAGGAAGAAGACTAAAAGAGGATAGAGAGGAAGAGAAAAAATATAAAAAAGAGAGAGAAAAAGAAAAAAAGTAGCAGAGAGAGAGAGAAAAAGTAAAAGAAGAAAATAGAGGAAAAGAAAAAAAAAATGAAAAAGTGTAGGAGAAAGAGAGAGGTAGAAAAGAGAAAAAAGTAGGAAAGAAAGAGAGAAATGGAAAGAGAGTAGGGGAGAAAGAGAATAAGAAAGAGAGTAAGAGAGAATAGAAAGGAAGAACAAGAGAGAAAAGAAAAAAAAGAGAAAAGAGTAGAAGAAAGAGAGAGATAGAAAAGGAAAAAGGGTAGAAAAGAAAAAAAATAGGAAAAAAAGAGAAAAAAGGAAGAAGAGTAGGAGAGGAGAGAGAGAAAGAAAAATAAATAAAAAAAAGGAGAGGAAGGGACAGAAAGACAAAGAAAAAAGAAGAGAAAGTGAGAAAAGTAAAGATAGTAGGGGAGAGAAAGAGAGAGAGAGAGACGTGTAATGAACGAAAAAAAAATAGAAATTTTTATTTTGGCACCATCATCATCATCATCATCATCACATCTGTTTGCACCGTCGAATTCATCAAAATTGAAAATAAAGTGAAGGGTGGGGAGGAGGGAAGGGAAGAACGAAATAAAATAAAAAAAAAAAAAGAAATTTTATTGGCAACAATCTACTGCCACGTCGTCTGATTGATTTATTTTAATTGTTTTAACAAATTAACCGTAAATTATTTAACAATAAACTTTTTCATTATTTTATTGTTTTACGAGAACGTGGCACGAGTTTTTTTTCTCCTTCTAAATGATTTTTTAAACGGAAATTCTTTAGGAAATTAATAAAAAAAAAAAGAATCGTTTGTTTTTTAATTTTAATTATTAATTAACCGTTAAAAAAAAATGATGATGATAATAATGATGATGGGAAATGACGTGTACCGAATGTTATTATTATAAAAAGGGAGGAAGGAAGGAAGGAAGGAAGGAAGTGATAAAATGGCAACGCGTTTGTTTGCGCGCGTTTTTTTCGTTTTGTCAACTTGTGACGTCACGTCGTCACGTGTTAACGTGTTATCGATAACACGTTTAATAATATCAAACGGATGTAATCAAATGAAATCGTTTAGGAAAATATTTTTAAAAGGGATGAATATCGAATGCGTATCATTTTTTTTTTTCCGCCACACGACGCCATTTTCGACTGATTTTCTTCTGCTTTTTCCTTTCGATTTGCAGACAAAATCGATAAAATATTTTTTTTTAATGAAAATAATTTTAAAATTTGTTAATTAATGACGTCACAAAATTAAAATTTTATTACTATTATTGTTAATGTAATAACACGAAGGGAGGGATTTAAAGAAACTGAAGGCGGGGAGGGGAGGAGGAAGGGAGGGGAAGGGAAGAGAAAGGGAGAAAAAAAGAAGACACTTGTTACTTCGTACTAACTTTTATCCATCACTCTTTTTTCTGACGTCTCGTAAATAATAATAATAATAATAATTTTTTTTGCATACAGTCGACGTAATTTATGAAAAAAAAAAAAAAATTTATTTATTTATTTATTAAGAAGGAGGGAAAGGGGTGGAAAGGGCGAGTGCGGGTAAAAGAAAAAAATAAAATAAAATACGATTTAAAAAAAAAAGGTATTATTATTATTATTTGTTTTCGTTTCTCATACGAGAATGCGATATATATATATATATATATATATATAGAAGGCGGTGAATGGTGGGTGGGTGATACGAACAAAACAAAACAAAACGTAAAAAAAAAAAAAAAAAAATTTAAATGAAATTTCCGTTTTGCGAATTGATTTACTTTCATATTTATTTATTTAATTTTTTTTTTTTCCTCTGTTTTTGTTTTTGTTATCAACCCCGTCGAGATATAAATTTATGAACAAAAAAAAAAAAAAAATGGCGGCCATTTTAATTTTAATATTAAAAAAAAAAAAAAAAAAACAAATTTGTTTTCGTACGTACGTGACAATGATGATATAAAGTTGGTGCGTTTTTTAATTTTTTTTTTTTGTGACGTCATAATAATACGTAAAAATAACGAAAATTTTCCTACGTTTCCGGTTATTCTCCGTCGCGTTTTTTATTATTATTATCATTATCATCATTATTATCACTTGAATTTCAGCAAAGAAAAAAAAAAAAAAAGTAATTTTAATTATTTATAACGATAATTTTTCTTATTTTGTTTATAAAAAAAATTTTTTTTTTTTTTACATTTTTTTTGATTAATTATAATAATTTTTTTTTTTTTTTTTTAATGAGGAAATTAATATCAGTAATTAATAATAATAATAAATTACTTAGTTAATTAATCATAACAAGATTAATAATAATAATGATAATAATATTAATGATAAAGAAAAAAAGTTAAATATTTATAACAGGAAAAATTGTAAGGTAAAGAAAAAAAAAAAACGGAATAATATTCAATTATTTAACGACTAGAAGGAAAAAAAGAAAAAAATGATGCCAACATAACAAAAATGAATTTAGATAAAAAAAAAAAATTTTTTTTTTTTTTAATGTTATCGTAAAAAATTATTATCGTTTTATGATGTTACGACAAAAGGTTTTCAAATGGTGTTACGGTCGGTAAAAGTACGAGAGAGGGGGTGGAGGGAGGGGAGGGGAAGGGAGGGGAAGGGAAGGGAAGGAGGGGAAATAAAAGCAGAAGATGAAAAGGTAAATGGCCGATGGAAAAAAAAGAATAAACGCAAAAACGCATTTAACACTTTACTTACTCACTACTCGTGAAACCTTTTGAAAAAAAAAAAAAAAAAAAGGCTTAAATAATAATTTACATAATACAAGGGAAAAGATTTGCTTTCCGCCATTTTACTTTTTTTTTTTTTTTTAAATGTTTTAACAAAGGTTACAAAAAAAAAAAAAAAAAAAATTATTTTCTTTTTACGGGTGAAAACTTTGTGTTGACCCCCGCTTCCCCCTCCTCTCCCCTCCCCCGTTTCCTGTATGCGTCTAAATGCGCGCTTTAAAAAAAATTGAAAAGATTTTTTATTTTTCTTCTGCTTTTTCTTCTTCATTTCATTTTTTTTTTTTTTCTCTCAAGTTTTCAACCGAAGCTTGCCGTTATTTTTTATCATCATCATCATCATCATCATCATCATCATCATCATCTTGAAAACCTTTTTCCTTTTCTCTCTCTCTCTCTCTTTCTCTCTTTATTTTTCTTTTCGTTTACACGGTCGATCACATTTCAAATTTCAAATCAAAAATATATATATATATATATAAAATACTTTGACGATCATTTTTTCTTTTTCTTTTCTTTTTTTTTTTGTATGTTTTCAACATCTTTCGAACGGTTGAACGATTTCAAAATGGCGTTATTTAATTCTATGGGAAAGTTATTAGTCCCCTCAGGTGATGTTTATTTATTTATTTATTTATTTATATCTCTTGGAAATTTTACGTTTTATATTTATATATATATATATATTTTTTTTTAATTACGCGTATACGAAAAGAATTTATCAATTGTCAAGTTAATTTATTGATAACGATTGATAACCGTCACCATCATTAAATCGAATTTAAAGAAAATTCTAGAACGTGAGGGTTTTAAACGAAAAAACGTATAACGGTTGGAAAGAAGAAAATATGGCGGACGAGGTTTACGCTAAATTGAAGAGATGAGAAAATATATGAGATCTCATCAACTGCACTCCATCTTAGTTTGAGGAATAACGGGAGTGGAAGAGAAAATAAAGAGAAGAGGAATCCTTGAGAGAGAGAGAGAGAGACAGAGAGCGAAACAAATCGTCAAAGAAAATAAAAGAAAACGAAATGGAAGAATGGAAGCTTGCGAATTATCATAGCAATGCTCGGGGAAGTGGGAACAGAAAAAGCTGCTGCATGGGTTATATTTGAAATGAGTGAACGCTTGAGATATTAAGAAGGAAAGTACGTACAAATGATTAAGGCGTGGAGAATTGAAACAAAAGGGTTTGTAACAGCTGTCCAAGATCAGGCATTGCGGACCCATAACTAAGAGAAGGTGATTCTCAAAGTCCGCCATGACGATATGTGACGAATTTGTCAATCGCAAGCATAAACAATCGATCGTTTAATTTCCGGTTGTACGATATTGGCAAAACATGAATACCTAAAGAGTCACAATAAAATCTGTAAATAACTCCACTGGAATATCTGTCATGAATACGGAATGGATGGACTAGTCGAGAAATGATACAACTCTGGTTACGACAGTGGGTCCATGCACAGTTCTGTATGATCAACAAATCCACACTGACAGAACTGTGACAGCCAACAAACCGGATATCATTCTGAAAATGGTGTAAATTAATTGAAGTATCCGTGCCGGTGAAGAAAAACACCAGACAGCCAAAGAAAGAGATAGAAATAGTCAGGATGTGGGGAGTGAAAACAGAAACGATTCCGGTTATCGTGGGAGCAGCACTGGGAGCCATGCCACATTCAATGAAAGGATATTTAAAGAACAAACCGTAGAGGAAGTAGAGCGGCCGACATTCTTTGACAGCACCACCGATATTCGAGCATTTATTCCTGAGGGATCGGGTAGAGAAAACCTGGAAACTTCGACAAGTACACAAAATCTTGTCGAATTCAAAAGTGAAAATAATAATAATAATAATAATATTTATAATCGAATGAAAAAATTTGTCGTTGTTGTTAGAGAGTGTTGGTGCTTAAAAATACGCTAAAAATGATTATTATAAAAAAATTATGATAATTTTAAAGAAAAGTTTCAAAAAGAAATGAGAAAAGGAAGAAAAAGTTGAAAGAAGAAGAAGAAGAAGAAAAAAGGAGATGAAGTAAAAGAAAAGTATAAAATGATTAAATTAATAATAATGATAATAAAAATGAAAATCCAACGTGACAAATTATAAATAAATGTTTAAAACAAAGAAAATATTAAAATGAAGAAAAGTAATAAAAAAAAAAAACTTTTTTTTTTTTTTTTGATTTTATTAATGGAGTATAATGAATTAAATGAAATAAACGGAAAAATGTGACGTGAATAAATTATAATAAAATAAGAAGGAGAAAGAGAAAGAGGAAAAAGAAAAAGGAAAAAGAAAGTAAAAAGTAGAAAAAAAAAAAAGAAAAGCGAAAATTTAAAAAAAAAAAAAAAGGAGGATAGAATACAAAATGAAGAAGAAGAAGAAGGAAAAAAATCGATAAAGTGATAGTCGACATTTTTTTTGTTTAAAGCAGACGAAATTTTAAATAGCAGACGATTTTTTTTTTTTAATCTTCTGCTTTTCCCCTTGGAAAAACCCAACCGAACTCAACCGACAACGTTTCCTTACGTATAATCATATATATATTTTAATTATTATCATTATTATTATTATTTTAACATTTTCCAGGTTTTTTTTTCCGGTTTGATTTACGATTTTTTCCAGTGTGTGAATTATTATCATCATCATCATCATCATTATTATTATTATTGCGTAAATTAAAAAAAAAAAAAAAAAAAAGGTGGAGTGTTTCGAAATTCAATTGTTATTAATTTACAAACGAGGAAAACGCAAACGCGCGCGCCAAAAAATAATAAACTCGTTCGATTAATCGAAAATAATCTCGCACGTCGAATCGATAATTCGTTCGTTCGATACCTTCGAACGTAATAAATTTTAATTTGAACAAATAATCAAAAAAAAAAATATGAACAAGTTCGTTTTTCATCCTCATGTTCTTTTTCCTTTCCTTTCTCATCCCCCCCACAAAAAAAAAAAAACGCCTCCTTTTTTTCGTTTAATCCGCCGCCCCTTTTCTCCCGCCCCCCACTACACCCCCCCTGTACTACCCTCTTCTCCCCCGTAGGCTTTCGAAGAAGGGTAATTCGAAACAAAAATATTATTACGTATTTTTTTTTGTAAAATAGAAAAGAAAAGAAAATTTTTTTTTTTTTTTATTGTATAATATTATATTTTATTATTATGTCGTTTATATTTCATATTAATAATTTAAAAAAAAAAAAAGAATAAGAGAGAGAGAGATAGAAAAAAGGATAGAGATAAAAATAAAAGTGGCAGGAGACAAAAGAGTAAAAAAAAAAAAATATATATTACGGAAAAGAGAAAGAGAAAGAGAGAGAGAGAGAGAAAAAAAAATCAGTTTTAAAGGGCAATTTGTAACGCGAAGATTTTTCCTTTTTTTTTTTTTTCGCAACGATTTATTTATTTATTATTATTATTATTATTTTGGATTCCATGATGATGATGATGATGATAATAATGATGATGATAATGATAATAAACGATAAACGTCAGTAAAACGAGATGGTAGACGAGAAAAAAAAGATTTGCTGTTGTTGTTGTTTTTTCGTGGCGTTAGGAAAGGACACCTCGTTAGTGTTTGATTTATTGATGACGTCAACAACGACGACGGTGATGATAATGATGATGACGGTTTCAAAACTCTTTTCCCACGGGATTTAATAACAAACGTATAAAATTTTTTTTGGGTTTGTACGATTAGTCGAAAAACCGGAAACGAGTTTCGAGCGTACGTTCGATGACGTGTAGGAAAAGGAAAATTTTTTGAAAAAGGAAACAAACGTTTGGTTTTTTTTCGAATGGATGTAGTTGAGAGGGGGTAGGGAAGAGGGGGAGACGCGGAGAAAAAATTGGCGGGAATTTTAAAGGAAATGAAATTTTAATCAAGATTTTAAACCCAAAGCCTTTTCCTCTTTCCACCGCCATCTTTCTTTTACTCTTCTCATTTACCGACGTTTTCCCTTCCGTTTTTTTCTCTTTTTTTATACTTCCCCCTCCCCTCTCTCTCTTTTCTCTTGAAATTAAATTCATTTATTTACTCTCTCTCTTTTTCTCTCCTTTCTGTTTTTGTCAGGTTTCCTCTTTTCTATTGTCTCTTCGAGCGATAAGGTAACCGAACAACCAACCAACCACCCGCATCATCATCAACATCATCTGCTAAACGTGTCTTTTTCAAAAACTTTTGAAAACGAAATAATAATAATAATAATAATTAACCTTTACTTTCATTATTATTATTATTATTATTTATAATTTTATTTATTTATTAAGCATTATTTCGTCCCCCGTTTGTCTTCTGCTTTTTTTTCCCTACGCATTTAATAAATGATTTATGTAAATTCTATCATCGAACTTGTTTTGTATAAAAAAAAATATTTTTACGAACCGATCGATCGATTGTTAGGATGTACACGCGCACGCACACGCACCCACGCACACGCACACGCACGCATAAAAAAAAAACAGCAGAAGAAAAAAAAATTTTTTCTTTTTTTTTTGTTTTAAATAGTAAAACGTCGACTGTGACGACAAGGAAAATGTTTTTAAAATAATTTACATAAGATATTGTCACGAAATTCATTTAAAATTTGGAAAATTCGTGAGCGATACGTGATTTAATGCTACGAACCTTAACTTCTTCTTCTCCTCCTCCTCCTCCTTCCTCTTCTTTTTTTTTTTTAACATGTATTTAATACGCATTTATTATTATTATTATTATTATTATTATTATTATTATTATTATTATTATTATTATTATTATTATTATTATTTATTTATTTATTTTATTTATATTCTTCATCGATTTTGAGACTTTTTAATTAAAAAAAAAAGAAAAAAAGAAAATAGACAAACACTCTTTCATTTTCATTTACATTTTATATATTTGTTTTCTCTTGTTTTTGTTGTTGTTGTTGTTGTCGTTGTTGTTTAATGACGAATAGAAAAAAAGATTTGATTTTTTTTTTTTTTTTTGCGAAAATGAAAGAAAAAGGGAAAGCGAAAGGGAAATGGGAGGAAGAGGGGGGGAATAAAAAATAAAACTAATTTGTTTAATTCTAAAGCAAAATTCAAATAGCGTGGGAATTATAGGAAGAGAAAGAGAAAGAGAAGAAGGTGAAAAAGATGAGAGAAAGAGTAAGAAAAAAAGACGGACGAGGAGAAAAAAATGAGAGGAAGTGAAGAAAAAAATGAGAGAAAGAGGAAAAGGGAGAAAAGCATTAGAGGCAGAGGCAGAGGCAGGGAGAGAAATAAATGAGAGAGAAAGAGCGAGAAAGAGAGAGGTAGAAGGAAAAGAATCAGAAAAAAGAGAGAGGAAGAAAAAATGAATAGGAAAAAAAAGAAAGAATGAATGAAAAAGAATGAAAGGGAATGAAAGAAAAGAATGATTGAGAAAGAGGGAAAGTATGAGGGAGCGAAAGAGAGAGGAAGAAAAAATGTATTAGAAAGAGTGGAAAAAAAAAATAACAAGGGAGAAAGAAAGACAGAGAGAAAAAAATGGATGAAAAAGAAAGAGAAAAAGAGAGAGAAAGTATAAAATGAATAAGAAAAAGAGGTAAATAAAAGAGAGAGAGAAAAGGAAGAAAGAAATGAATGAGAAAGAGAGAAAGTAGAATAGAAAACAAACGACAAACGAGTCTCGTATTTTCCTTTTCTCGAGGCAAAAAATAAAAATTTCTTTTCTTTTTTTCCAAATTGACTCCGAACGTCAAAATCGTTTTTATTTTTTTTCTTTTGCCACGTTTTTTTTTTTTTTTCTTTTTGGAAAATAAAAAAAAAATTTTCTTTGAAATGTTTTTAAAAATTTATTTTTATTTTTTTTTCTCGTTTTCGCATCGTTTTTCTCGCGAAAAGGCAAAAAGAAAAAGAAAAAAAAGGGAGGAGTAGTACAGGGAAGGGAAGGAGAGAAGGAGAGAGAGGAGAGAGAGGATAGATGAAAAGAAAAAAAAAATTGTAAGAGAAAATTAGGAAAAATGACACGGGAACGAGAGAGAGAGAGAGAGAGAGAAAAAGAGAATGAGTGGAATGATAGAAGAGTGAGTGTGAAGGGGAAAGGAGAGGTGGTGGGGAGAAAAAAAATTTCACGAGGAAAATTACGATGATTGACGTCATTTCACGCGTACCTACGCATATACTTATTTACAAATTTTTTTTTTTTTACTTAATTTAAAAAAAAAAAAATTTAAAGAAAAATTGAATGAAACGAAATGGAAAACGAAAAAAAAAAAAAAAGAAAACCAAAAAGGGAAAGAAAAAAAACAAGGAGAGAAAGAGATTTCGTGGTGGTGGGGGTAGGGGAAGGAGAAAAGAAAAGGTGGCGAAGGGAAGGAGGGAAGGAGGAACGGGAGGGAGGAAGAAAATAACGAAAATAAAATTTTTTTTATTACGAAAGACGCTGTCGTAATATTAAAAAAAAAAAAAAAAAGTTTTGCTGTTGCTCGGAAAAAAAAAATGTCGTCGTACGAAGAATTTAAACAAACGGGTGTCGCACCACACGTATGATACACGTGTACTCCAATCAATTATAACCTCTTATAAACATAATTCGAACACGTGGATTTCCCCCCCCCCGCGAAATTTAAATTTTACTAAGAAATTTCCCCACCCCGGTTAATGATTAAAAAAATGATCGTTTTCCCCCATCTCTCTCTCTCTCTCTCTCTCATTTTTTTTTGGAAAATGTTCGTTATAAATGACTGGATTCCCTGAGAATATATTCAGGTGTTGTTCAAAGGAAAAAAAGGAAAAAATGGAAAAAAAATTTTATTGTGTAAATGTGACGAAAGAATTTCCTTTTTTTTTTTTCACTCGTAAAATTTTACATTTAATAAATTTATTATCATTATCATCATCATCATCATCATCATTTTTTTTTAAATTTGAAAAATTGATGAGAGAAAAAACAAACGTATTAATAATAATAATAATAATAATAATAATAATAATAATAATAATAAGAAGAAGAAGAAGAAGAAGAAGAAGAAGGAAGGGAAAGAGGAGGAGGGAAAATAAGAGAGAAGGAAAACCCACCTTTATTTTAGTTACGTCAGACCCGAAATCATTTTATTATTATTATTATTATTATCATCATCATTTTCTTTTTTTCTATTTCCTATTTCCGGTTATTTTATTCCACGTCGCGTCGATAAAAAAAATTTTTTTTTTCTCTTTTTTTTCATATTTTCGTTACCTCGAACTCGTTCAACCTTTTTGTGTTCCTTATCCCTCCCTTTCTCTCTCTTCCCCCACTCCGCCCTCATCCTTTTCTTTTCTTTTTTTCTGTTGCCACGTCTCTTTTATTTTTTCTAAAGAAAAAAAAAAAAAAACATCGACGAAAAAACGAATAAAAAATTTATAAAAAAAAAAAAAAAAAAACAAAAATTTATTATTATTATTATTTTCGTTTTTTCGTTTGTTTGTTCGTTTGTTTGATTGTTTTTCTTTTTTTTGTTATTGTTGTTGTTGTTGTTGTCGAATTTAATTAATTAATTTAAAAAAAAAAAAAAAGAAAAAAAAATTTTTAATTGTGTTTTTTTTTGTAAAAGGTTGGGGCACGGGGGTCGTGAGGGGAGAGGGAGGGGAAAGGGGAGGAGGGGGGAGAAGAAGCGAAAGGGAGGGAGTTTTTTTAAATTATTGTTATCGTTACCTTGTAATTAATTAAAAGGTAATTTTTTTTTTTTTTTTTTTTTTTTTTACTTTCCCTTGTAAATTGTCAATGGATAAATTTAAAAGGTTTCGAAAGGTAAAAGGACAACAATGGAATCCGAATAAATTTTTTTTTTTTATAAAAAACAATTCATTGATTGTTTCATTACTTTAAAATTATTATTATTATTATCATCATCGAAATTTTTTTTTTAAAAAGGAAAAAAGGAAAAATAGGAGGGGAAGGGAAAAAGAAGGAAAAGAGAGAAGAAAACTAATAATAAATTGAATTTAAAAAGTTTACTACTAAACACAATGAAATACTTGAATTACCAAAACAAATTTTTGTTTGTTGGATAAAAAAAAAAAAAGGAAAAAAAAAGTTTTTTCCCTCCCCTCTCCCTCTCCACCTTCCCCACCACTTTTTGTCTTGTTTTCGTAGGGAAGAAAATGGAAAAAAAGGAAAATTTTTTTTTTGCTCTCTTTCCATTTTTTTTTATTTTTTTTTTTATATTTTTTTATTCCATCATCCCTCGCCGACCCCTTTCACGTCATCTTCTTTTTTTTTTTTTCTGTGTTAAAAGTCCTTTAAATGTTTTCCCCTTTCTTCCCCTTTTTTTTTTTTTTAATTCCTTTTTTAAAACCTGTTGAAAGTTTCCCCTCCCACTCCTCCCTTCCTCCTCTCGTTTTCTTTTTCTCATTCTTCTTCTTTTTCTTTTTTCGTTTCTATTTCGCGTATTAAAAAAAAAAAAAATTTTTTTTTCTCTGCCTTGAATTTTTTGTTCGAAAAAAAATTCTGCCAACCTTACAAAACAAAAGAAAAAAAAAAAATTTTACCAACCGTACAAAAAAATAAGAAAATTTATTTACAATAATATCAACGTTTGTTGTTCATTTTGAGGTCGTTGAACTTTTTTTATTTACTAATATATATAAAAATGATAATAATAATAATAATATCGATTAATTAATTTTTTTGCAAAACGGAAATTGATAAAAGTTTTCGATTATACCGGAAGAAGAAGAATAAGATGATGATGAGGATGACGATGGTTTACGACATTGACGGCAACAAATAAAAAAAAAAAACTCGAAAAGGGCGTCACCGTCACGACAATTTGTTGTTGAGATTTTACTTTGTTGAAGAGAAAAATGATGTGATCTCTTTCTTACTTTAATCCAACAAAAAATTCTTGAATGAATGGATGTGTGGGTGGAGGGGGGAAAGAGGTGGGAGGGTAAAAAAAAGAAAAAAAAGATGGAGAAGGATGATGATGATGGTGATGGTGGTGGTGATTGTTGGCAAAACACTTTTTTATTTATAATAAAGTTTTTGAAATTAGTAATTGAAAATAAAAAAGGGAAAAATAGAGAAAAGACAACGATGTGAGAGAGAAAGAGGGAAATGGAAAAAGAGTAGGAGAAGGAAAGAAAGTGAAAAAAAGAGAAAGAAAAGAGAGGAAAAAGAGTAGAAGAAGAAGAAAGAAAGAAAGAATAATAAAGAGAGTAAAAGAAGAAAAAAAAAAGAGTAGGAAAGGGAAAGAGAAACAGGAAGAGAAAGAGAGAGAAGAAAAAGGAAGAAAAAGAAAAAGAGAGAGAAGAAAGTGGAAGAAAAAGAAAAAGAAGAAAGTGGAAGAAAAAGAAAAAGAGGGAAAAGGAAAGTGAGTTGAAGAAAGATAGAGAGAGGAAGAAAAATGAAAGAAGGAAAAAAAGAAAGAAAATAAAAAAGAGTAGAAGAAGGAGAGAGAAAAAAAGAAAAAAAAAGAGAGAAAAGTGAGTTTGAGATGAAAACTGAAAAAGAAAAAGAGAAAAGTAGGAGACATAGAGAGAGTGAAAGAGAGAATAGAAAAATAGGAGAACAAAGAGAGAGAGAAAGAGAGAGAGAGAGAAAAGACAACGATGTGAGAAAGTAAAAGAGAGAGAGAGAGGGTAAAAAAGGAAAAAGAGAGAAAAAAAGTGTAGAAGAGAGAGGGAAATAGAAAAAAAGAGATTGAATAAGAGAGAAAGAGAGAGAGATAGAGGAAGGAGGAGAGAGAGGGGGAGAACGAGATTGTAGAAACGTTTAAATATTAAATAAACTTTTTTTTCTTTTTTTTCTTATTTAATTTTGTAAAAAGGGGAGAAAAGTTCAGGTCGTCGTATCAATTGTGTTCAGGTTTATTAAAATTTTATAAACTTTATATATATATATATTTTTTTAAACAAAAATTCTTTATTTAAATTCTCTAAGAGGTCAAAGGTCTTACAAAAATCTTTATCTTAAGGATAAAAAAAACAACAAAATCCACGTCAAATGAATGAATGAATGAATTTTCCCTTAGGGGAAGAGGGAGAGAGAGAAAAAAAAAGAAAAATTTTGATTTTTTTATCAATGTCATAGAGAAAGAAAACGCCCATCGTGATAAAAAGTCTTTATTCTTATTATTAAAGGTTATAAAATAAGTGATTGGTTATGTCGAAAAGGTTTAATCTAGAAAGTTCTTTTGTTCGATAACCCGAGTGACGTATGAAAGAAAATTATTTTTTCATTTTATTTTAAATTTTCTTTTTCTTTTTTCTTTTTTTTTTAATGCGAATTCGCTTGGTGATGAAATCGGAACCGGATGTTATTTTGTGATTTCAAAGGAAAAACAAAGGAAAATTTTTTTTTTTTTTTAAATAACGTTGATAAAATTTCATTTCGTTTTTCACCGGAACTTAAACGAATTTATTATTAATTCCCCCTGATTAAAACCCGCCATTTTGATTTTCGGAGGTAAGTGGTGGTGACACCTGACGTCTTTTTCCGTAACTAGAAAAAAAAATTTTTTTAAACACGAACAGACAAAATGTCGGCGGTGAAAGTTTTTGTTTTACTCGTAAATAAATTTGGGAAAAAAGAAGAAAAAGAAAAGAAAAGGAGGAGAAGGAGAAGGAGAAGAGAAGGAAAAGGAAGAAAATTTTTTTTAATGGCTTCTTTAATTTTATTTTATAAAAAAAATATTTTACTTCTAATTAATTTGAATTAATTTTTTTTTCGCGCCATTTTTTTTTTTTAAATTTAAATTAATGTGATTGACAAATGACGCGTTGAAAAGCTTTTTAAAAAAAATAAGAAATTTAATTTATCAACAACAACAACAACAGAAGGAAAAGAAGAAGAAGCAGAAGAGAAAAAAAAATCAATGTTTTTTAAAACGGAAACGATTAAATTTTTTCTTTTTTTAGAAAAGGCGGTGGTGGTGGTGGTGGAAACGACGAAGGTGGCGTTTATAAAAAAATTCTTTTTAAGATTTTTCCTTTTTTTCCTTTTTTTTCCGGTCGGATGAAATCGCCTTCCGGTGGTTTTTTTTTTTTTAAATTTTGACCGAAACATGTTTTGCTCTTCTGCTAGTTTTGCTAAACGTTAAAAAAAAAAAATAAGATTTTGTTTTTAATGAAAGGGAAATTGGGGGGGGGCGGGGGGAGGAAAATAAAATAAACCGGAAATTGTTGTTTTAACGGATGGTTAAACGTTTTATTTTTATTTATTTATTTTTTTCAAGTAATTTAATTTTTTATTATTTTTTGTTGTTGCGACGTAAATTTAAAATTTGGTTTTTGAATAAAAAAATTTTTAACGGAAAATTTTCGGAAACGGAAACGATGATGATGATGATGATGATGATGGGAAAATAACAACGACAACGCGTCACAGGGGAAGCAGAATGAAAATTTTTTTTTTTTTTTTTGTTTTTCGGTAATCGAAAATTAATAAGATTATTTTTTTATTTTTATATACTCTATGGTTAAAGTTAAACAAGGTCAAAGGTTGTTGATCTTTTAAAAATATATTTTGGTTTAAGTTTGTAAACTCTTTTTTTTTTCTCTCTTTCTCTTACTCTTTCCCCCCTATTTTTCTTTTTTTTTTCTACGTTTTAGTTTTTTCTAGTCTTTATATCTCTCTTTCTCTCTCTCATTCTTTTTTTTCTATCTATATACTTCTCTTACTCTCTCTCTCTCTCTCTCTCTCTCTCTCTCTTTCTTTTTATTCTTTCATTGGCTCTTTATTTTTCTGTCTCTGTTAATTCCTACTTATTTCTCTCCTATTGCCTTTCTTTCTGTGTTTTTTTTTTTCTATTTATCGACTTCTTTTTTTTCTCTCTCTTTCTTTGTCTTTTATTTTTTGTTTCTCTCTCTGTGTTCCTTCCTATCCATCTCTCTCTCTTTCTGTTACTGTTTGTCTTTCTCTCTCTCTGTTCCTTCATATCTATCATTATCTTATCGTCTCTCTCATTCTTTTTTTTTATCTATCTACTTCGCCTTTTCTCTCTTTCTCTCTTGTTAATTTTTTTATTGTCTCTCTTTCTCTCTCTCTCTCTCTCTCTCTCTCTGTCTCTGTTTTTGTTTTATCCTATCTATCTCTCTTTATCGCCTTTCTCTCCCTGATTCTTTTTTCTATCTATTTATTTCTCCTTTCTCTCTCTCGGTTTTCTTTCCCGCCTACCTGGATTTTATTTTAGGAATAAACAAATTAGTATCTCTCTCTCTCTCTCTCTCTTTTTATTGAATATTTTTTCCTATATTTTTCTCCACGGAATAAAAAAAAATGTTTTCCATATATTCTTTCTTCTTTCCAGGAAATGCTCTCATTATCATCATAATCATTATTATTTTTTTACTTTGTCGTAGTTCGTCGTCATTTCCCGCCATTATTATTTATTTTTTTTCTCATTTTTCCGCATCGAACCGTTTAAAAAAAAAAAAAAAAAAAAAAACAAAAGACGAAAGAAGAAAAACGTGCGGAAAAAAACAGGAAAAAAAAAAATTTTTTTTTTTTTTTATATTTTTCTCTCTCCACGATCGGAAATAATAAAATTTTTTCTTTTCTTTTATATATTTCGGTTTCAAAAAGTATTTCTTTTCTTCTTTTTTTTTTTTCTTAAAACGAAACTCTTTGGAATTTTCCAGAAATTCATAATAATAATAAGAATAAAAATCAATAATTTAAGTTTAAAAAATTGTAACGAAAAAAAAAAAAAAATAATAATAATAATTTTTTAAACTTTTCATAATCAATAATAATAATAATAATAATAACGATAAAGGAAAAAAAAAAAAAAGAAATCTGACGGTTATTTTTTCTCCAGAGTCTACTTGTTCACGTGGTGGTGGTGGTTGTGGTCGGTCTCTGGACAAATAAAAATGAAAAATAACGAGAAAATTGAAAATGACATTTAACAATGAAAGAAAGGGCGGGGGAGGAGGCGGAAAAGAAAAAAAAAATTTCTTTCTTTTCTTTCTTCCACTTTTTTCTTTTCTTCTTCTTCTTCTTCTTCTATTTGTGCGTGGGTGCGTGAGTGCGTGATGGCGTGCGTGTGCGTGCAAGTCCCTCTCCTACGTCATTCAATTCAAATCCCCCCTCCCATTCCCTTCCCCTTCTTTCCCTTCCAAAGAAAAAAAAATACATTTCCATCCTTCGCCTTTTTTTTTTTTTAAAGAAAAAAATGCAATAAACGCACCACGTGACCAACCACGGATTTCAATATGGCGTCGAATAATAATTTAATTATATATTTTATATCATCATCATTATCATCATCATCATTATTATTATTATTACTACAAATGCATAAGTTTTCTTTCTAATTTTGTTTTGTCCAGAGTCGTGTCTGGTTTATTTGCGTGTGTGCGTGTTGGGGGGAGGGAAAGTGCAAGAATAAAGCAGAAGACGAAAAAAAGAAAATTTTTTTTAATTTGTTTTAAAACAAGCGAAGAAAGGGGGGAGGGGGAGAGGAAAAGTTTTTCTTTTTCTTGTCGATAACGAATTTTGAAAATTGTTTTGAGGTTTCCCACGTTAACACAATTGGTTTGTGTGGCAAAGACGAGTTCATTTAGTTCAAATGATTGATGATGACTGGGAGAAAAAAAAAAACCTTTTTTCCCCTTCCGCCCCCCGCATTCCGCCCCCTTCTCTCTTTCTCTCGCAATCTATTTAAAAAGAAATAAAATCGACGTGTTGCGTGACGTCACGCTTCACGCACGCACGCACCCACGCACGAACGCACGCACCGAATTTTCTTCTTAATAATTATTTTGTATCCTTTTGAATTGCTCTAATACCTTCGAGGTATTAAAATAACATAAAACATTATATGTTTAACCGATATTATTATTATTATTACTAGAGATTTTAAAAGTTTTAATTTTGGCGGGAAAATTTCCCGTTTTTTTGGTTGGGGTTCGACGACGACGACAGTCGACGTTTCGTTTGAATTCCGAGTCGAAAATGAATTTCCGCAAAGTTTGTCAAAGGAAAAATTTTTTTACCAAAAGAAATTTTATTCGTTTTATTTGTGACGTCACGACGAAAAAGGAAAATCATTATTATTATTATTATTATTAGGAAAAGTTGTCTGATTTCGTTGTTTAACAAGTCGGAGAGGAGGCAACGTGACGAAATAATTATAAAGAAGTCGAAATCGTTTTGTTGCTTTTTGAAATTAAATTCTTTTCCCCCCTCCTCTTCCTCCCCCTTTTTGTTTTGATTAACCTTTTTTACCTTTCGTTTCCTTTTATTTTTGTCCTTTTTTAAATTCTTTTTTTTATTTTTTTATTTTTTTAAAGGATTTAAAAATTTTCTCTCTTTCTCTCTCTCCTCGATTTGTGTGAACTTGTTTATAATTATTATTATTTTTGTTGTTTTTAAACGGCATCAAATTTTTCATGTTTTTCCTTTGTTTTCCTTTGTTTTGTTTTTCACCCTCTCGTCGCGTCGGCCATTTTTTTTTTTTTTTTTTTATTCCGATGATTGATTAATCGGATTTTTATTATTTTAACGATAATCGTTTTATCCTCGAATGTTTTTCCCCCCCTACTTCTCTCTCACTCTCACTCATTCTTTTGTTCTATTCATCTTATCCGACACATTTCGTACGCCATTTTTTATTTTATTTTCGTCTGCTTTTTCTTTTCTCTCTCTCTCTCTCTCTCTCTCTCTCTCTCTCTCTCGCGTGCGTGTGGTACTACAAAAAAAGGAAAGTTTTATTTAATATTGCTTTTTATTATTTTACTTATATTTTTCAATTTACCTTATATTCTTTTTTTTTCCTTTTCTTTTTTTTCTTCCTTTTTCTTTCTTCCTTCTTTTTCTTTTCCTTTTATTTTTTTCAAAGGAATTTTACGACTAAAGTTTTTTTTTTTTTTTTTTTTTTTTTTTTTTTTGAATACAATAGAAAAAGAAAAAGAAGAAAAAATTTTTTTCTTTTCTTTAAAATATTTTTATCAAATTTTATTTTATTTTCGAATTCTAGAAGAATCGAAGAAAGTTCTAGAATTTTCCTTGTATCGTGTTAATAAATACGGTGGTGGTGGTGGTGGTGATGGGGGGGTGGCAATGACGTCACAACGATCGGAAAAAACAAAACGACGGACAAACGTAGTTTTAAAAAAAAATAAAAAATAAAGGAAAACATTCGAAATTATTTTTTTTTTCCGTGCCGCCATTTTTTTTTCTACGTCTTCTGCTTTTATTTTTTTTGTGTCGTTATAAAAACGGATATATAATAATTTTTTTTTAATAATTGTTAAATTTATTAATATTATTATTATTATTTCTTTACTAGAAAATCTTCAAAGACGTTATTATAAGCTCATTAGTTATATAATTCTCTCTTTCTCTCTTTCTCTGAGTGTTTCAATCAATCAATCAATCATTCTTAAGGGAATGAATTAGAAATTTTTTTGATGTTGGTTTTTATTATTATTGCGTAACCGTAAAAACGTGAGAAAGGTGAAAATTCCAAAATCCGATTATTACTTATCAAAAATTTATTCCTCGATTTATAATTATAAGGATTAAATATAATTTGTGTGTGTGTGTGTGTTTGCGTTTGTTTGTTTGTCGTGTAATAATAAAGAGTGAGAGTGAATCGGTTGTTTGTTTACGTCACGAAATTTGAGAATTTTTTTTGTTTAAAGAAGCGAAAATAAGAGCAGCAGATTGGCGAAAATTATTTTTCGTATGTTTATTCTTAAATTTTTTTGTCGCGTGAGTGTATGCTGGTTGTTGTGGTAGTTGTTATTGTTGTTGTTGTTTTTGTTGTGATTGTTGTTGTTGTTGTTGTTGTTTGTACACCTTTGAATAATTAAATAAATTAAAAAATTTTTTAGAAACGAATTATTTATTTAAAACAAACAAACAAAATAAAATTATTATTATTATTATTTTTTTTTTTCGCCTACGATTTCCGGTTCTGGAACAAGAAACTGGAATTCCAGTTTTCTTTTTCCAGTTTTTTTTATATAAAACTTTTCAAACGTAATAACGTATTTTTTTAAAGTTTTTTGATCGAAATTTTTCTTTTTTTTGTTTGTTTGTTTGTAGGATGATGCGAAATTTTTTTTTTTTATTTTTTTCCGAAGCTTTTTACGTGATTGAATGAAGAAAAAAAAAAAAAAAACGTAAAATATTTTTCCAGTTTTAAAAATTGAAGTTTTTCTCCCCTCTCCTTCCCTTCCATCCCATCCCATCTCTTCCCTCTTTTTCCCCCCAGTCCCGTTTCCTTTTCTAAAATGTTCCTCTTCCACTTTAATCGAGGTTGACCGAATTTGAAAAAAAAAAAAAAAAATGGCGAATTTATTCCGTAACGATGATCTCTCTCTCTCGTTGTTGTTGTTGTTGTCTTCCTCTTATTTTTCTTTTTTTTAAATAATCATCGTCTCTCTCTCTCTCTCTTATCATTATACATTTGTTTGTTTGTTTGTTTTCGTTTTTCGACCCGTCTCTTAAATCGTAAACAATCCGAAAACGACGACGACGACGACGACGACCTCGCGTGGAATAAAAAGGTTAATTTTTTTCATAATTGGATCGTAGCTTATAATAATAATAATAATAATTCGATGCGATTCCTGCCGCTTGAGGGGGGTCGAAGGGGAGAGAGGGGAGCAAAAGAAAAAAATAGGAAAATTCAATGGAGAAAAAAAAAACCGTTTTTCCATTTTTAATCGCGATAAGATAAATTTAAAATCTTGGAAAAACGTCAGTAAAATTTACGATTTGGAAAAAAAAAAAAAAACATCAAAATCGGGAAAAAGTAGGAGGAGTAAGAGGAGGAAGACGGGAGGAGTGGAAAGGGGAAGGTGGGGGGAAAGGAAAAAGAAGGAATTTAAAAAAAAAAAAGGCATAAACTACTCTCAAAAAGAAAAAGCATTAAATCAATATTTGAATGTGATTTTGAATGTTAATATTCAATAATAATAATAATAATAGTAATAATAAATTTTTAAAAATTTAATGTTCGATTATTATTATTATTATTATTATTATTGTCGTCGTCGTCGTCATTGTTGTCTTTGTTGTTGTTGTTGTTGTTATTATTATTATTATTAAATTTTTTTCTTTATTCGATGGAAAATATATATATATATATACACGTCATGAGACTTATTTTCTTTTTTCGTTCAACAAAGGAAAAAAAAAGGAAAAAAGGATAAAAGGAAGGAAGGAGGTTAATATAAGAAAAACTATTCGAATAGAAATATGGGGGAAAAAAATAGTAGTAATAATAATAATAATAATATATAATTGGTTATCGGTATTGATAATTCGTAAGATCATTGCTAGGCAACCATCTTTTATAAAATCAAGTCACGTGATAATTCCACCTGATGATTATTTTCCATAGGTTATGTAATAATAATAATAATAATAATAATAATAATAATAATAAGCCAACGGCCATAGCGTGCTGGTCACACCGGTTCCCGTACGATCACCGAAGTTAAGCAGCATCGGGCGTGGTGCAAACTTGGATGGGTGACCGTTTGAGAACACCACGTGCTGTTGGCTTAAAAAAGAGCAAAAAAATGAGAACAAGACAAAGTAAGAACCAAAAACAAAATCTTGTTCTACTGTCGACCTGAGGCAGCTCGACGAGAACGTGAATTTCACTGCTTCTGACCCTGGCCACTCCAAAGATGTTAGTCACCGGAGCCCAGTTCAGGAGACAAATCGTTCCCATCGAAAAAGACGGACTCAGGAAGACCTTCAAGAATTGATGTGGTGCTATCTTATAATAAGTGGCACCACCGAAATTCGAGTATTTGTCCCTAAGGAATCGGGTAGAAACCTCGGATAAATACTTAAAAAAAAAAAAAAAAAAAAACTCCGACAAGTAGCCTTGTCGTGTTTAATGGTGGATAATAATAATAATAACTGGAATAATAATAATAATGATTCACCTGTCCTCTGTGTGTCTGTGTGTTCATCCATGTTTTCGTTTTTCATTCTCTCTCTCTCTCTTTCGCGTTCGATTTCTCATTCACACATTTTTCCTTCTCTCGTTTAATTGAGTTTAACAAAAAAAAAGTGTTTCCCTCCCCTCTCTCTCTTTCTCTCCCCGTTTCTTTTTTTTTATTTTTCATCTCTCTCTCTCTCTCTCTCTCTCTTTATTCCTGCATTCATACATATTGCTTCTCTCGTTCAATTGGATTTAAAAAAAAAAAAAATTTTGTGTGCCTTTCTTTTCGCACCCCATATCTCTCTCTCTCTTTTTTTTCTTATATTTAATACCTTTCACTCTCTTTTTCTCTTTGATTTCTCATTTTTCACATCTCTCTCTCTCTCTCTCTCACTCGTTTTTATCATTCAAACATTTTCCTTTTCTCGTTCGATTGGTTTTATTAAAAAAAAAAAAAAGTGTCTTTCATTTGTCTGTCTCTCTCTCTCTTTCTTTCTCTCTCTCTCTTTTGTTTGGCATGATTCTATTCATAAAAAAAAAAAAAAACGATTCGATATTAAAAACAATTTCGAAAACTGTCGAAAACTCGCGACGGAAAACAAAAAAAAAAACAAATCAAAACAAAACAAATATTTTTAATTAACTTAATGGCAAAAAAAAATTATTTTTTTTTTGTCGTGGTCGTGGAAGAAGATAATGCGAGAGAGTGAAAAAAAAGACACAGAGAGAGAGAGAAAGAGAGATAAAAAGAGAGAGTGGGATGTGCGTGTGCGTGTATGTGGGAATCGAGGAAAAATAATTAAAAAAAAAAAAAAAAAAGAATAAAAATAACAAAATCCGACTTATTTATTTATTATTATCATCATCATCATTATTATTATTATTATCATTATTATCATGATTATTATTATTTAAATTAATTAAAATTCTAAATAAAAAAAAAAAACAAAACAAAACGCGCGCAAATTGTATACATTCTCATTTCGCACGCGTTTTTTTTTTTTTTTAAGTTGTTTTTGTTTGTCTGTTTGTTTGTTTGTTTGTTTGTTTGTTTGTTTTTACGCGGGACTCGAATGATTTTATTATTTGTTGTTGTTTTTTTTTTTTTTTCGTCATTGTTTATCAAAAATGATAATAATAATTTTGCAAAAGACAAAATAAAAAAAAAAACCATTATGTAAATTAATTTAAATAAAAAAAAAGAAAAAGGAAAAAAGGAAAAGGAAAAAAAGGAAAATTATTTAAAAAACACCTTTTTCGTGGAAAAAATCAAAGGCACGTAAAAGTGTTTTTCTCAGCGATTCGTTTTTATACAAAGTCAATAATTTTCCTTTGTTTCCTTTTAATATTTCATCCAGAGTAAGAGCATTTTCCTTTTCCACGCACATGTGAGGGTAAACGGCGCAAATGGCAACCATACCCCAAAGGTATAAACTTTCGAATTCTTTTTTCATCGTGACGTAATCGTAGGACACGTGATCTTTTATTTTTAATTTGTCTACTGCTTCCGAAAAATATTTGTGATAAATTTTTAGAAATTGTTCGATACGTTCGAATTTCAGATCGTTACGAATGCTCGTGAATATGAAATAATGTAAATCGACCATTGGAGAATTGAATGAAACCAATTGAAAATCTACAAACATGATATCGGTGGGTTTTTTTCCACTTCCGGTTGTGTCGTCATCATCATCATATTTAAACATGATGTTATTGACCCAGGGATCACCGTGATTGAGTACTTTTAATTTGAAATTATCATCATCATCCGTGAGTAAATTTAAAAAATCTTCTACCACGTTTTTTTTTAAATTTTTTAATTTTTCCGAATATCCGCGTGTTTTTTCACCGCCATCGCCATTTTCGTTTGTCCAATTTATGACGTCATCTGATAAAACGTCAAAAGGCGCACCGACGAATTCCCTAACGAAATTTATATTCTTATTAGAATAAAATGAATTTCGATAGATTTTCGTGGAAGAAACGTTTGGGGAAAGTGAAAGTGATGCCACGTGAAATTTCGCAAGAGTTTTTAAAACTAATTCCACGTGATTCATGTCGAGACCTGTGATTCTATCGGCGTTTTTGAAATTTTTTTCTTTTAAATCTTCCATTATTAGAAAATGATTGGATGGAGTTTGATCGTGGTAGTAGCAACGAGCTCCGAATTTTGTGTCGTGAGGATAACCTTTGACCAATATGTCGTTCATCATGGGTAGAGTTTCCGTGAGCATTTTGATTTCCTTTTCGAAAAACATGAAATTTTCCAAATGTTCTTTTCCGTCACTCCCCGGTAAGGATTTCACGACGATGTTTAAATTTTCACGTACGGCGACGTCATCGTTGACGTCATCGTATGTCGTCGTGAGACGACATCGAAACATTTGACTCGCGTAATTTTCACCCTTCCCCGTCGCGGACTCGATGGACGCGTTTATTATTTTAAAATTTTTCCTTTTATTTTCTAATTTTAATCCTTTTCGAAGAGAATTTTCTAGAAATTCTTTATTTAACCACGATGGTATTACGTCACAATCGTAGATTTCTTTTGTTGAATCTTCTTTCATTTTTTTTCTTGACGAGTGTTTAAAAAAAAAAAAAAAAAAAAAAATTAAATTGCGGTAATAATAATAATAATTTTTTCAAGTTTAAATGAATACTTACTTAAATAAGAGTTAAAAATCGTGGTTTTAGACAAAGTTTTTTTTTTTTTTTGCGGTTCTGTTTGAAGTCAAGTCTAGAATGAAAATGAGTTTTTTTTTTTTGCGGAAAAGTTGAAGTGGGAAGAGTTGGGAAAACAATGAGAGTCAATGTCAGTGTCAGGTATATGATATATATATGAAAGGGAAAAATTTGGACGTGAGGGAGGACGAGAAGGGAAGAGGCGGAAAAGGGAGGGAAGGACAGAAGGGTCTCAGGTATAACGTGATAAATGATAACAATTATAAATATATAACTTGATAACGAGTTGAATTCATTTTATTATTATTATTATTCGTGGTTTTTTCCATTATTAAATATTTGTTTGCCGTCGTGGACGTCGACGTCGCCGCCGCTGCCACCGCCACGGTCGCCATTTTTTTGTTTTTTTCCATTGCAAAAACGCGGCGTTTATACACACGTGTAACAGGTTATACAGAGTTTCTCTCTCTCTCTCTCTGTATATGTGTGTGTGTGTGTGTGTGTGTCTCTCTCTCTCTGGGCATGTGTCTCTTTCTGCCTCTTTCTTTGTGTGTGGGTATCTCTCTCTCTTTCGGTGTGTCTGCTTCTTTCCCTCTCTCTCTCTCACTGTGTGAATATCTGTTTGTTTCTCATTCCTTCTCTTTCTTTTTGTATTGACTGTTTGTTTCTCTCTCTCTCTCTGTGTGTGTGTGTGTGTGTGTGTTTGTTTCTCTTTATCTCTTACTGAGCGTTTGTCCCTTTCTTTGTTTCTCTCTCTCCCTCTCTTCCTTAATTTTAAGTTTCAGTCATTTTTCGAGTCTTTTTTTTTTTTAATTTTATTTCACGAGATGTCGAAGCAAACATAAATCATTATTGACTGATTTTTTTTTTTTTTTTTTTACTATTATGACTTTTTCTTTTTCTTCTCCATTTTTTTTTATTTATTTTTTTCTGTCTCCCCTTTTTCCCTTTCAATCTTTCAGCCTTCTCTCCTTCTTCTCCTCCTCCTTATCTTCTTTTTGAATTGTTTTCATGAAATTTTATACGAGTGGATTTTATTATTATTATTATTATTTTTTTTTTTAAACTGTGAAGAGAAGAAATCAAACCGTAAAAATGTAAAGAGTAAATTTATCTCTCTCTCTCTCTCTCTCTCTCTTTCTCTCTCCTTTCTTCATTTTCCACGCTTTTCGATGAAATTTAATTTAATTAAATTCAATTGTAAATATAACTATCGTTCGGCTTCTTTTTTTTTTCTTTTTCCTTTCGGAGGGAAAATTCTACTGCCACGTTATTTTCATAATCCGTATAAAAGAAATAGAAATCGTTCGTGGCGGTGGCGGTGATGATGATGATGATGATGATGATGAAATGTATAAAATGAGAATTGATAAAAATAAAAAATGATTTTCTTTACTTCTAAGAAACGACGATAATGAAATCTCAGGTACTCACCGTGTCGGCGGTCGGATTTTTGAAAAGTTCAAAGGTTTCCTTTGACATACAAAGATTTGATTCGTTTTCTTCTCTTTTCATCTTTCTCTCCCCTCCTCCTCCTCCTCCACTTCCCTCTTCCCCCTCTCATTTTATTTTTCATCAAAAAGGGCTTCGGCAATTTTTCATGTTATTCCCTTTTTCCTTCCCTTATTTTCTTTTTCAATTCTTATTTTTTTTTTTTTTTTTTTTTCCTAAACAAATTTTGCCTTTTTAAGCTGTCGTCGTCATCGTCGTCTTCGTAGTCGTCACAGTAAAGCAATATTCAATTTCCGTCATGTTTTTTTTTGGGGGGAGGGAGGAAAGGAGGGAGGGGGGCAAGAAAAAGAAACGAAATGAAATTTGTTTATGTTTTATTTTATTTTTTTTTCCTTTTTATTTCAGGCTCGGAAAAAAAGAAGAAGCAGAAGAAAATCATAAAGAAGGGAAAAACATTTTTTTTTCCATAGAGTAATAATATTATTATTATTATAAAACGACGGAGAGTGGAAAGTGGAAAAACCGAAACTGATCGACTACTATTTATTAAAAAAGGAAACGTGAGTAAACAATAATCTTTAAGATTTATGAATCGTGTCGTTTTTTTTGTTTAAATGATTCAGGACCGTATCGAGAATTATTCGTTATACTACTTTACCTTTCCCCCTTACCCCTCCCTCCCACTTTTCCTGCCATTCAATTTTTTTCTAACCGTTTCCGTTTGTTCATTTTTTTTGGTGTCTGAGAGAAAATTTTTCAAAGTATAAAATTTAAAAATGAGGTGGGTACTTGAGAGGGAGGGGAAGGTACCGGAAGTAAAGGGGGAGGGGTGAAGGATAGTGAGAGGAAGGAGGTGGTCGGAAAGAAATGAGAAAAAATTTTTTTTCACATTTATTTATACAAATTATTTAATTTAAAAAAAAAAAAAAATTTCCTTTTTGTTACGCGTCACACTAATGACGTCATTACTTTTTTTTTTTTTTACTACGACTATTATTATTATTATTACACTACGACAGGAACAACAGCGCCTTCGTTATTTCTTTTGTTTTCTTCTTTCCATCCATCCATCTATCTATCCTCTTCTCTTTTTCTTCTTCTTTTTCTTTTTTCAAAACATTTAAAAAATATTTTTATCATTTTATTTTTTATTTTGTGACGTAAAAGATTTATGCGTCATTTTTGTTTAAAAAAAAAATTTTTTTTTATGTCTTTATTATTATTATTATTATTATCATCATCGTGAATGAATTTTATTTCCACGTTTTTTTTTTTTTTTTTTACAAGTTTTATTTCTATAAGCGTACGATGTAATTTTGTTACATATTAAAATTAATGGGATTTAAGAGTTTATTCCATTATTTCCTTATATGGATTTATCATCGTCAAATCCGAAAATTATTTTACTCTGATGGCCACCGCCACCCCCACCACCCCTACCACCCCACCAACATCACCACCGTTATTACCGTCGTTTTATTTTCTATTAAATTCTTTCTCTCTCCCTCTCTCTTCCTAAGGGTGCGTGCGTGTGTGTGTGTCTGTTTCTTTTTTCCTCCCCGTGTGTGTGTGTGTGTGTGTGTGTCTGTTTCTTTTCACCTCTCCCTCTGGCTGTAAGTCTGTACTCCTGTCTCTCTCTCTCTTTCCGTGTTTGTGTGTGTGTCAGTCTCTCTCTCTCTCTCTCTGGGTGTAAGTCTGTATCTCTCTCTTTCTCTATATTTATGTGTGCTTGTTTCTTTCTCTCTCTCTCTTTGTGTGTGTGTGTGAGTGTGTATCTGTTTCTTCCTCTCTCAGTCTCTTTCTTATTGTTTCTGCTTCTCTCCCTCTCTTTGTATGTGTGTGTGTGTGTGTGTGTTTGTGTGTATTTGTATACTTTTCTCTCTCTTTCTTTCACTATCTGTGTGTCTGCCTCCTTCCATTCCTCTCTTTCTTTCTCTGTTAGTACGTGTGTTTCTCTCTCCATTTTCCCCTTTCTTTATTTCTTTTTTTCTTATTATTATTATTATTAACGTTTTGTTGTCGTCATGTACACATTCATTTTTTTAAATATTATTATTATTATTATTTTTTCATTTTGAATATATATATTGTAGTGTATCTGACGTAAACAAAGTCGAAAAGAGAAAAATCTATTATTCGAACGTCGGGATTACGTTTATCGAAATCGCTTTGGGACGGTTTGAAAAAAGAAGGGGAGAGAGGAGGAGAAAGAGAAAGAAGGAAGAGAGAGAGGGGGGGGGAAAACAGAAAAAGTTCGGTGATCGAGGTCGCGTTCTGACAGATTCTCTAAGGATGACGTTTTTTTTTTTTTTTTCTTCCTTTTTGTTCGAGTAAGAATGAACAACGCGATCGTAATATTACGAGAGAGAAAGAGAGAGAGAGAGAGAGAGAGAGAGTGGCAAGAGGGGGAGGAGAAGGGGGGAAAAAGAACAAGAGAGTCTTGATTAGTTCGTATCAATTAAAAACAATAGTTTAAGATTAACCGGAAATAATAATCGCGAACGCGGACGACAAAAACGAGGAAAATATAAAGAGGAAATGATAAATAAAAAAAACTTCACCGCCCGCTTGGAATATTTATTTCCGTTTTTGAAAATGTTTTTCCCTTACAATCGACCGAGTTTTTTACAAATGTTTGTTTTTTAACAAACGAAAACAAACGTTTGTTTGATTAAAAAAAAAAAAAAAAAAAAAACAAACTGGAGAGGGGAAAAAAAAGAAAAAAAAATGATTTTTGTTGTTTTTTTTTTTTTTAAAAAAAATTCTTCGATATTCGATTTCGATTAAATTCTTCTTAAGAGTTTTTTTTTTTTTTTCTCATTAATTTGATCCCGATTTTTTTTAAATCTGGAAAAGTTTCAGGATTTCGAACGTTACGCGTTTATATCCCGTTTTAGAAAATAATTCCAAAAAAAAATTGTACGTGTCGGGAGGGGAAGGAGTAGTGGTGGTGGCGGTGTAAGGATTCATTGGTAAAAAAAAAAAACAAAAAAAAAAAAAAAACATTTATCAGACCTGGAAAATATTTCATACGATTATTATTATTATTATTATTATTATTATTTTAATAAAAAAATTGATGACGTAAATTTGTGACGTTGTAGTGAAAAATAAATAAATAAATAAATAATTTTTTTTCATCTCCGGGGAGGGGGAAGAGAAAGAAAGAGAAAGATAAAGACGTGGAAAAATAAGAACGAGAAAGATGTTTGCGGAGACAAAGCGGGGGGAAGAGAGAGAGAGAGAGAGAGAGAGGAAGAAAGAGAGAAAAACAGACAAAAAAAAGAGAGATAGAGAAAAAGAGAAACGATAAGAGACAAAAAGACAGAGAGAGAGACAAAGAGAAAAGTACAAAATATAACAGCGAGAATGATATTCGCAGACACAAAGTTGGGGGAAAAGAGAGAAATAGAGAAAAATAGAGAAAAAAAGATAGAAAGAGAGACACAGAGAGAGAGAGAGAGAGACAGAGAGATAAGAAGAAACAATAAGAGAGAGAAAGAAAAATATTCACAGACACAAAGCTGGGGCGAGAGACAAAGAGAAAGGAAATAGGAATAGAAAGAAATACAGACACAGTAACAGAAAGAGATAAACACAGTGAGAGAAAGAGAGAGAGAGTGTGTTTATGTCAAAAGGGGAGACGGGGGGAAACTTGGGGTAGAGTTTAAGGCCGATTTGATTTTTTAAAATGATTTAAACGTGTAAATTTTTTACAAAAAAAAAAAAAAAAATATTTATCGTGTTTATTTACATAAGAAAAACGTTGGATTACGAGTTTAGCCTGGAAAATTTTTCTCTTTCTCTCTCTCTCTCTTTCTCTCTTTCTCTCTCTAACCCTCTTTTGTCATTTTTTTTTTTTTTTTTTACAACAGAAATTGTCCCAAAGGGGACAAATCTCTTCACGAAAAAAAAAAGGAAAAACAATGAAAATATTTCAAAGTTTAAATTCGGTTTCGTTTATATGATATCTTAACGAATGGTATTATTATTATTATTATTATTATTATTCTTTTTTCTCCAGATGTTTAATTTACTACTTATTTTATCCTGTAGGAAGAAAAAAAAAGTCAATTTTCATTCAAAAATTAATAACATTCAATTTTTTATTTACTCTGATTGCTGTCATTCACTGACTTCCGGTTATTATTCGTTTACTTAACATTCTCAAATTTTCCCTTTTCTCTCTCTCTCTCTCTCTCTCTCTCCAATTTTTTATCATTATTATCATCATCACCTTCATCCTCGACATCAACATCATCATCATTATCATCATCATCATCATTATTAACGACATCTTATAAATTTTATCATCGAATTTCTTCATTAAACAATTGAGAGAAATTTTTTCCTTTCTCTCTTTTTTCCTTTTTTTCCTTTTTTTTTCCTTTTTTTTCCTTTAAAAAAAAAAAACCTTTTTCGTTGTTTTTCGTTTACTTTAAAAGAAAAAAAAAGTTTCTAGAATTTTCGAAAAAAAAAAAAAAATTTCCATTTAATCTTTTTAAATGTGAAAGAAAAAAAAAAAAAAAAAAGGAAAAGAAAAAGGAAAGTAATAGTTTATTTATTTATTTATTATTTGTATCGAGACATTTAAACGACTGTTAATTGATTTTTCCTTTTTTTCCTTTTCCTTTTTCTTTTTTCTTCCTTTTTTTCTTTCCTTTGGATTTATTTTTTTTTTTTTTTTAAAGATTTATTTTGATGGGATTTAATTAAAATTAATCAATCAATTTTTTTTTTTTTCTGGTAAGGAAAAAATAAAGTTTTCTTTCTTCTTTTTATTATCTTCTGCTTTTTTTACGCGCGCGATTTAAAACTTAATGTAAATTTATTTATTTTTTTTTTACACCCCCCACTTTCTTCTCTCCTCTCTCTCTCTCTTATTAAATTCCATTTGTTTTAATTATTTTAATAGGTTGAGTGAAAAAAAAAAAAAAAAAACGTCGAAGTAGAAAGTGAGAAAGGAAATGGAATTGATAGCGAAAAAAAAAAAAATTTACACGATTTGTTTTTCACGCAAAAAAAAAAAAAAAAAAAAAAAAAAAAAAACAAAGACATTTATGTCGATATTATTATTATTATTATGTATTTATTTTGCGTGTGTTAACGACCTTTGGGATTGACCTTTTTTTTCCTTTTTTTTTTTATTTAATATAAATAAATAAATAAATTGATTGTGTTGTGAGTATGGGTGTGGTCGGGTCACGAACGTATTTATTTACTTTTTTTTTTTTTTTAATAAAATTGTTTTTTTTAAAAAAGGTTTAAAAGGTTTCACCTCTCTCTCTCTCTCTCTCCCTTTCTGCCTCTTTTTGGGATTTTTTTTAAATTTTAAATTTCCCGCGCTCGCGATCGTAACGTCATGACTCGCGTACAAAAAAAAATTTATTAATAATCAACCGTGAACAAACGTTTGTGCGACGAAATAAGTAAAAATTCGAATTAAAATGATTTCTTTCCTCCCCTCCCCTCTTACTCCCTTACCGCTCTTGTCCCCCACCAATGGTTAGTTTCCCACGGGAGCTCCTTCCCCCCCCCCCGTCGGTCGGTTGGGGTAAAACGATAAGAAATAAAGTGCGAAAAGGATTTAATTACTCGTAATTTATTACTTTGTATAATTACGCGACAGTAGTAATACGTCATCGAATCCCTTCCTTTCCCTCTCCAACGGGATCCTACCCCCGGGGAAAAGGAATTCGATAAAAAATCGGGAAATGGTTGATGGTGGTGGTGGGAAGAAAAAAATGACGCGGTAGAAAAATTTTCTTTTTTTTTCTCTCTCTCTCTCTCTCTCGATACCGAGGACATTGTGACGTTAATGATAAGAAGAGAGTTGGTGATAAGAAATCGCTTAAGGGAAGGAGGGTTGGAGGGATGAAGGAAGGGGGAGGGGAATATACATTTTGATCGAAAGGTTTATTTAATGGGGGGTTTTATTATTATCATCATCATCATCGTCCTTTTTCGAAAGTGAAAAACTTTTCTTTAAGGTAAACTAAAAAAGGTTTTTGTTTGCACATTTGAAAAGAGGGTTTCTTTCATTTTAAATATATATGAGAGAGAAATAGTCGTTTGTACACGTGGACAAACGTTGATCGTTTGTTGTTTGTTTAGTAAAAACCTCACGACAACCCGAAGACAAAAAAACCAGAGTTAATAACAACCAAAACTTTTACTCTTAATATCATTTTTTTTTCCTCAAAACTTTCGATGTATGCGTGTGTTTGTTTGTTTGTTTGTTTGTTTTCCTTTCGAGGAAAATTAATTATAGCTTTCGGAACTCCTAATTATTATTATTATTATTATTATTAGATTTTTTTTTCTTCATCGGCGGAAAACGTTGAACAAAAAAAAAGGTGACAAAAACGAAAAAAAAAAAAAAGGTTTGGAAAAGGTTTGGTGGTTCGGTTTAGAGGACAAAAAAAAAAAAAAATTTTTCGTTTTTTGTTCGTTCATTCGTTCGTTTGTTTTCTGCTAGCTACGTCATCTTCTGCTACGTCGTCGTCTTCTGCTTTTTTTTTTTTAAATCTTTTAAATTAATTTTAGGTTAAGAAAAAATTTTTTTTTTATTTTTTTTTTACTTTTACTCAATTAATTTACGAGAATTTTCTTTTTCTTTTCTTTTCTTCTGCTTCTTTGCGGTTCGTTAAATTTTTAGTTTTTTTTTTTTTTTTTTTTTTTTTTTTAAAAGAAAAAAGTTGAAGAAGAAGAAGAGGGAGAAAAGAAAAATTAACACTCTTTGATGATGATGTTTTTTTTCTCTCTTTTTTACTCACTAAAAATCAAAATAAAAGTAATGATTTATTTTCCCCCCCCTCTTCACCCCTTCCCTCTCTTCTTTCTAGCTCCCCACTCTCCTAACGGGAAATAAGCGATTATGATAATTATATTAGTTTATATTTGTGATAATAGAGCGCGTGATCGTCGTTCCCTTTTTCCTCAATTCTCTTTAAATTCTTAATCACGATTTGTATTTATTATTATTATTATTATTATCATTATTATTATTCGATTTTAGGATTCGTAAAAATTTGGGTTTTTTTCTTTTTATCCAGAATTCGTTCCAGAATTTTTTTTTTTTTGTAATCACTCGAATTTATCGTTTTCTTTAGAGTGACGTCACACACACGTTAAATTTTTTTTTTCCGCCTCAATTCGAACGACGCGAAAGGTAAATGAGGGGGTTGGTGGTGGTGTTGGAGGAAAGGGTGGAAAAGTTTGTTTATTTTTTAAAAAATTGACATTCAACGACAGAAAATTCCGTTGATTGTTTTTTTTTTTTTTTTTTTTTTGACGTCGAAAAAAAAAGATTTTGCTTTCATTGACATTTTTATTAAGGTAAAAAAAAAACATTTTAAAGAGTTTTGAGAGAGAAAGGGAATGAGTGAGAGAGAGAGGGGGAAACAGTGGTGATGGTGCTGCGGTACGATGTGCTGGGGAGGAGGCATTAAAAATAAAGAAAAGAAAAAGAAGGAAAGAAGATGGAAGAAAAAAAAGCGCAACTTTTAACATCAATTATGTTTTAAAAGTAAAAATGCCTCAAGTCAGAAAACATCCCCTTCTCAAACTTTTCCTTTTTTTTTTTTTTTTTTTTTTTTTGAGAAATCCAATTTGCTACACTAAAACATTTTACTAAAAAGTTTTCCGGTAAGACATCTTCTTTGATAAAAATTTTCAATTCAACGCGAGAGAGAAAGAAAGAAAGAAAGAGAGAGAGAGAGAGAAAAGAAAAGGGAAAAGAGAAAAGAGCAAAAATAAAATGAACAAGAGAGTAAAAGAGAAAGAGAAAGAGAGAGAGAGAGAGAAAGACCGTTAAATTTAAAAAGAAAACGAAAGGAATTCCTTTTTCCGCCACTGTTTCCCTTCCCCCTCCCTCTTCTCCCTCGCCCTCCCCTAAAAATTCAAATTCGATTTTTTTTTTAAATTCTAATATTTCCAATAGGTCGAATGAATGATCTCACATTCGATTTATTGATTTTTTTTCTTTCTTTCTTTCTTTCTTTTTTTCTTTCTTTCTTTCTCTCTCTCTCTCTCTTTCTCTCTTTCTCCTCATTTTGCCTATCGTCCGTGTCTTTAAGAAAATGGGAAAAAGGAAAAGGAAAAAGGGAAGCAACGGGGGGGAGAGGGGAGGGGGAGGAAAAAAAAACAAAAATGAGTCAATTGCTCGAAGGAAGAAAAAAAGCGGGATGGGAGGGTAAGGATGTTGGAACGGGGACGGGGGGTGGAAAAGAAAATTTACGATCGGGCGGTGATTTTGTTTGCCTCAAAGGAACTTATTTCAAAAGAACATGAATTTTATTATTATTAACTGATTTCTTCTCGTTTTGGAGTTCAGTTGAGAAAGAAAAAAATAAATTTCGGTCAAAATTAACCCCTTATAAATTTATCAAGAAGGTGGAAAATGAGGAGGGGGAGAGGAAATAAATATATGGGGGTTGTTGTAGTTGTTGTTGTTGTTGTTGTTGTTACGGTCGGATGATGAAAATAATTTAACTATGAAATTATTATTTTTTTATTATTATTTTCCCCCCCCCTCTCCCCTCGTTTTCCAACATTTATTATTATTATTATTAATAATTACGTCATAGAAAAATATCTTTTTAAAAAAAAAAAAAGGGAAAAGGAAAAGGAAGGAATGGAAAGGAAAATTGAGAAATTAATCGAAGTATATAAAGTAACGACGGGGAAAAAAGTGAGAGAAGGGAGGGAGAAAAAAAACCAGGGAAAAAATTTCCCTGCTTTTGAATATTTATGATTTTGAGGAGGTTTGAGGTTGAAAATCAACGTTGGATA
Organism: Pediculus humanus corporis; assembly: GCF_000006295.1. Lineage (NCBI taxonomy): Eukaryota > Metazoa > Arthropoda > Insecta > Psocodea > Pediculidae > Pediculus > Pediculus humanus. The sequence goes on along the minus strand of NW_002987891.1, from coordinate 1,213,007 downwards.
TCATATCGAAAAGAGGCGTTGAAAAAGGAAGTTTTAAAACTTGTTTAAAAACAATAATTTTTTGAATGCTTTTTAAGATGATAATAATAATGATGATGGTAATGGTAATAATAATAATAATAGTAATAATAATAATGATTTGTTTATTATTATTATTATTATTATTATTATTATTACTGTTAAGAAGGGAATAAGAGATGAATAAATGGATCATCATCGATTTAAATTAAATACTTCTTTTTTTTAATTCGTCATCATTATCATTTTTGTCTTTTCTTCTGCTTCTTCTTCTTCTTTTTGTTTTGTCCTTTTTCTTCTTCTTGTTTTGTTCTTCTTTATCTAATTTTTTTCTTTCTTCTTCATCCTTTTCAATTTTTTTTTCTTTTTCTTCTGAATTTCTATCGTTTTTGTCTTTATCTACTGCTTTTTCTTCACCTTTTTTCTCTTCTTCTTCATCATCGTCATCATCATCATCTTCCTCTTCTACTTCTTCTCTTCACCATCATTCTCTTCTTCTTCTTTTCTTCCTTTTTTTCCTTTTTGAATGAATATAAAACGCTTATATAAAATGCTATTAAAAAAAAAAAAGAAAAAGAAATTAAACGTGGGACAAGAAAAAATAAAAGGAAAAAAAACGTGGGACAAGAAAAAAGGAAAAAGTGCAATTTTCCTTTTTTTTTTTATTTTATTTACCCGGCGGAAACCAAAAATAAAAAGGAAACGGAAGATTAACGTTAAGTCCGAAGCAATTTTCGAATCGTCACGTTCGGAATTCTTTAATTAATACACGTTCTTGAAGATTTAATCCAGTTCGCCATTTTGTTTTTTTTTTTATTTTTTTTTTTTATTTTTATACATTTTAAAAAAATTAGGTTTTTTTTTTTTTTTTAGTATTAATGTGATAGGTGGGCGGTGGTGGGGAGTGGGGGTGGAAACGGTGGTAAGTGGGTGGTGGTAGGGAAAATCGTAAACGTTTTCTACTTATGATAATAATAGAAGTAAAACTGTTAAACCTTTTTTTTTCTCTCTCTCTTCCTTTTCCCTCTTTCCTCCCCCATTCTTTTCTTTCCGTTCGTTTTAGTTTTTACAACAAAAAAAAAAGTAGTTTAAAATGGCACACGGTTTAAATTTAAGCTTGAAAAAAAAGAAGAAAAGGAAAAATTCAAAGGAATTATCAAAAATCACAGACGAAAAAAAAAAAAAAAGAAAAATATAAAAACTATCTTTTCCATTTATCTTTTGAAAGATTTTATATTTTTCGAGAAGGGATTACCGAAAAAGGAATAAAAAAAAAAAAAAGGAAAAGGAAATCAAAGGATAAAAAAAAAACAACAAGTACAAAAGTGGAAACGGTGGGATGGGAGGATGGGGGGAAAAAAGGAAAGAAATTTGGTCAATGGAAAAAAAAAACATTTTTGCGGATTAGGAAATTTTTTTTTTTTTTTTCCGTTTCTTGTTTGACTCGATAGAAAAGACGATGATGATGATGATGGTGGTGATGGTGGGGGGGGGCGTTGGTTGGGGGACGTAGAAGGGGGGGCAGGATAAATCCAAAGGAGAAAAAATCGTAATTTGAAATCGTTTGCTAGAAAAACAAAGTCGTAGAAATGAAAAAAGCCGCCAATAACGGTCACCATATACGGGATTCCAGACGATCCCGGGGGGGAGGTAAAGGGAAAGGGGACGGAGGGAGGGAGAAAAAATTTTTTTTATGCTCGTTCTAAACGTATTCCCTCGGGAAAAGTGGAAAAGTTTTTCCCTACAGTATTAAAGAATAAGAAGAAAAAGAAAAAATAATTTTCTCGAAAATAAAAAAAAATAAAATCTGGATCTCCTGGATGATGTGGTGGAAGGTGATGGAGGAGGAAAAAGAAAAATAAAAAGGTTGAAAATCATCACAAAAAATCTCCGACAAATTTTCCCTTTTTTTTTTCTTTTTTATTTTTCCTTTTCTTTATTTTTATTTTTATTTTTGATTTTCCTTTGAAACTTTACAACCAAAGGAAAGAAAAAAAGGAAAATTTATATTTTTACTTTTCGTTGTTTTTATTATTAAATATTTTAAGGTTTTATTTTTCATTTAAAAAAATTTTTTTTTTTTATGAAATTGATTATCGATTAGGAAAATTTTATCCTTGTTTCGGCACTGATCGGAGTGTTTATCAAACGTGAAAAGAAAGAGAGAGAGAGAGAGAGAAATAAAAAAAAAAGAGAAAGATATTGGTAAAAGGACAGAAAGAAAACGCTTGTGTGCGTGTGTATGTTGTGTGCGTGCGTGAGAGAAAGGAAGAGGTAAAATGCTGCAAGAGAGAGAGAGAAGAAGAGAAAGAGAAACAAAAAAGAAAAAAAGATAGACAGGAAATAGAAAGAAAGTGAGTAAGAAAGAGAGAGACAAAGAGAAAGAGAAAAACAGGCAATAAGCGAGAGTCAGGGGGGGAAACAGAAACAGAGAAAGAGAAACAGAAAGAAAGGGAGGAAGAAAGAAAGAGAAAGAGAAACAAAGAATGTGAGAGAAGGATCAGAAACAGGGAGAGAGAGAGAAAGAGAGAGAAAGAAAAAAGAGAGAGAGAAAAAAACATGTCAATCGCACAAGGTTTTGCCATTTTTTCGCCAAAAAAAAAAAAAACTTTTTTTTTTTTAATTATTTAAATGAGAATTTTCGTCACCGGACGAGAGAAAGGAGAGGGGAAAACATTTATGACGTCATTTCCGATCGTAAATTTTCCAAACGAAATTTTTTTTGATTTTTTTTTTTTTTGTTGAACGAATTCCATTTTTTTTTAATTTTTGCATAAAAAATTTGCAAAAAAAGAAAAAATTTGCGAAACGGAAACGAATCCGTTTAAAACCGGAAATTTAATCAAATCATCATTATCATTATCATCATCATCGAATCAAATTATGATTGAAATTATTTTCGAACGCACATAATAATAATAATAATAATTTTTTCCTTTTTTTTTGTGTCCTACCTTTTTTCCTTCCTTCCTTCCTTCTCTCCTCTCTCTCTCTTTTTTTCTTTTTTTCTTTCTTTCTTTCTTTCTTACTTCCTTCCATCTAACTTTCATCTTCCCCCCTCTCAAAAAAAAAAACTTTCTCCATTATTTACTCTATTATTATTATTATTTGTTTGCCCTTTTTCATCTTTTTCTTCTTTTGAAACCTTTTTCTGTGTTTGGTGTGTTGATATATTTTCTCCCCAATTTTTCCCTTCCTTCCCCTCTCCCGTCTCTCCTCATTTTTATTTTGATTAATTTTTTATTAACTTTCGTCCGAGAGAGAGAGAGAGAGAGAGAAAAAGAGAGAGAGTTTAATTGTATTGGTTTTTCTTTTTTTTTTTCTTTCATATTTGAAAATTATCATTATCATCATCATTATTATTATTATTACCTTCATATATATATATATATATATATATGATTTCACGGTGGAAAACTATAAAGTTTAAAAAATTTTCCACCAGGTTCGCTCGTGTCTATTTTTTTATATTTTTTTTTATTCTTCGTAACGCACACTCGCACCGCGTTTTCCGACGTTTTTTTTTTTTTTTTTTTTTTAAATGATTTTAAACGCATCGATAACTTTTACCCTCGTCGTAAATAATAATAATAATAATGATGATAATGATAATTTAAAATAAAGGTTCGGCCTTATTCGAGCGAGTTAAAACAAAAATGGCGGAATTCATATAAAAAAAAAACTGAACTAAAATTATTCATGCCTGAATTCGTCGTCGTCGTCGTGACTTTTATGAATAATTTCATCATCATTATCATCGTCATCGTCATCTTTATTATTATTAATAAAAAACTACAGCAAAAGAAAGAAAGAAAGAAAGAAAGAAAAAAAGAAAGAAAGAAAAAAAAAATTATTTTATTATTGAGTTTAATGGAGGGAAACATTTATAAGGTTTATTATTATTATTATTACTTTTACTGTTGAACCTGTTTAGAATTTTATTACTACGTAATGAATTCTCATATTATTATTATTATTATTATTATTTCATTAGGAAGATGACGATGAAGAATAATAAAAATAAGAAGAAGGCGCGGGAGAGGGGGAGCGGGAAGAAAAGAAAAGAAAAAAATTTATTATTATTATTATTACTATTAAGTTTTTATACGAATCGAAATGATATTAATAATAATAATAATAATAATAAAAGTATATATTTTTCATCAACAGGTTAAATGAATGAAAGAATGTCAAAGGATGACTAAGACAAATTTTTTCCCAATGGAAAACAAGTAAAAGAGGCAAACGACGAGACGAAAACGGCAAAAAAAAAACGACAAACAAACAAACAAACAACAACACGTGCGTTTGAGATCGTTTCGTTACCAGATTAGGTTTGTTTTTTTTTTTAATAATTTTTTAAATTTTTTTCCCGTCGGAAAATTTTTATAAAAAAGAAACGACAGGAGTAAAAGGAAAAACAAAAACAGCAGCAGCAGAAGGAAAAAGTTTTAAATATTTTTCCTTTTTTTTTTTTTACAAAACTTTTTCTCTTCTTCTTATTCCGACAGGAAAAAATAAAAAAAAAACGATTTATTGAGATTCGAGAATTTTTTCCATTTCTTATTTTTACAAATATCTAGAAAAAGATTAAAAATAAGATGAATATAGAGAAAGAGAGAGAGGGGAAGAGAGGAGAAAGAAAGAATGAGTAAGAGGAAGAGAAAAAGAGAGGAAGAAAGAGAGACAGGAAGAGAGAAAGTCAGAAGAGAAGAGAGAGAAAGAAGCAGAAAGAGGAAGAGAAAAACAGAAAGAGACAATGAGGGAAAGAAACAGAGGGAAAGAGTGAATGAAAGATAAAAAGAAAGAAAGAGACTGGGAGAGAAAGAATCAGAAAGAAAAAAATAAAAGAGAGAGTTATAAAGGAAAACAGATGTAGAAAGAAAGGAAGAAGATATAAAGAGAAGAAGGGACAGGGAGAGAGTCACAAAGAGAGGGGAGAGAGAAAAACAAAAAGAATGAGATGAAAATAAAGAAAAGAGACAGAAAAAGAAAGAATGCGAGAGATTAAAGGAAAGTGAGCGAAAGAGAGAGAATGAAGGGCGAAAAGGAGAGAAAGAGAGAAATAAAGAACAGTGAAAGAGAGAGATAGTGAAAAAAAGAGAGAGAGAGAGAGAAAAAGAGAGATAGAGAAAAGTAGAAAGATTGAGAGAAAAAGAAGAAAAATAAAAAAGAGAAGGAAAAAAAGGAAAAATGCGAGAGAATGAGAGAAATAGAGAACAAGAAAAAGTGAGAGAATTAGAGAGAAAAAGAGATAGAAATACAGGAAGAGAAATATTTCAGGTTTTAAATTTTGAAAGATTGGAATCTTAATGGATTTTTTTTTTTTTTTTAGTTTAACTTTTCCCGTATTTTTTTTTTTTTTTTCGTTTCAAAATTTATTACTTGTTATAAGTTTTTTTATTTTTTTAACGTGGAAATAGAAAAAGAAAATGAAAATGAAAAAATTGATAATCGTGAATTAAAGTTTTCACGTCGATTATTATTATTAAACAAATAAAAATTTTTTTTTTTACAGGGATCATAAAAAAAAAAAAGTGAAAAGAAAAAGCAGAAAATTTCCCGCCAAAAATTTAAATTTAAATAAACAATATTTTTTTTATTTGAAAAAAATCACAGAAGAAAAGGAAACCGGAAATACTTTGAGTAAAGAATCGAATCGTGAAAAAAAAAATCGACGAATGCCAAAATTAAATAAAAAGTCTTCCAAAAAAAAGAAAAAAAATGAAAAAAAAAGAAAGAGTGTAAATAAATAAATAAATAAATAAAATAGACAAAAGTGAATAATAATAATAATAATAGAATAAAACTAAAAGATAGACAGAGGAAAGTGTATGTGTGTTTGTAGTGGTAGTGGTGGAAATTAGGAAAGAGAAAGAGAGATAGAGAGAGATTGGGAGAAAGTAGTGGTAGGAAGGGATAAAAACATAGAAAAAAATAAAAAATAAAGAAATCAACAGGCTGCTGCTGCTGCTGGTGCTGCTGCTGCTCCTGTTCCTGCTGGTTCTTCTACCGCCACCGACGAAGGGAGAGAGAGAGAGAGAGAGAGAAAGTGAAAGAAATAAGAGAAACAAATAAACAAATCTTTTTTGTATAAGTAAAGTTTCCATGGAAACGGATCGAAGAGGAAATTACGGTTTGGAGGGAGAAACAGAATCGGATGACGCAAGCGTTGGAGATGGCGCAGACGCGTTGCCAAATTGTGCAAGAGAACTCGGAGATGGAATTAGTCAAATAGGAGTTTTCACAGAGGAAGAAAACCATCATAATCTAAGTGAGTTTTCTTTTTTTTTTCTTTTCTCTATTTTTTTTCTTTTTTTTTTTTTTCATCTTTTCTTTTTTCTTTTTTTGGTTGGAATAATAATTAAAAATCGTGACGTTTTTAAATTTTTTTTTTTTTTTGTTATGTTGTCGCACTGTCATGACGATGTTTATTTTTTTATTTTTTTTTCTATAAACGATGAACGAGTACTATGTGTGTCGTTTAATATAAGTTCGTACGCGAATTTGAAAGTGATTAATAAAAGTCTTCTGCTGTTTTTGAGTTTGTTTGAAAAGAAAAAAAAAAAAATTTTTTTTTTGTTTATGTTGTTCATTTCCGGTTTTGATCTAAAAAAAAAAAAAAAAAGCGGAATGGGAAAAAATTTTTTTTGCGCGAATTTGTATTTAAAAAAAAAAATTATCATCTTTATTATTAATATTATTATTATTATTATTATTATTATTATTATTATTATTATTATTATTATTATTATTATTTTCGATTATTTTTTGTGAAATTTTTTTTTTTTTTTAATGTTGGCACTTTTTGTTTCCGGTTTTAATTTTTAATTTTTTTTAAAAATTTTAATTAATTTTATTGGGCTAACGTAAATATTTTTCCTTTTTTTTTTCTATCTCTTTTTCTTTCTCTCCCTCCCTCGGGCTCTCTCTCCTATTAATTCAAATTAAAAAAAATAAAAAAATTTTTTTTTTTCCTTTTTTTTCTTCCTTTTTTCCTTTTTTTTTCCTTTTATTTTTTTCGTTTAAACTTTTCTCTTAATAAATGTTTCAAAAAAAAAGAGAAAATTTTCACTTTCGTTTCGTTTTTTTTTCTTTTTTTTCTGTCTCTTCTTCTTCTTCTTTATTCTTCTTTATTTTTTTTTTTTTTTGCCTTCTTCTTTTTCTTTTGCCACGTTTAATAGTATTTGTATTTGAATAAACGCTCGCCGTTTTACTTTTTTCTTTCCTTTTTTTTTTTTTTTTTATTATTTTGAGTTGTAATGGCGTTTTTACAACTCCCATCTTATATTTTTTAAATGTTCTCTTGGGCTATGTTGTTTTTTTCCCCGTTTTTTTTTTTTTCATTTTTTTTTGTTTCATCCACCATTTTGTTTATTAAATTCTCTCTCTCTCTCTCTCTCTCTCTTTCTCACTCTTTTCGTTCGTGATGATTTCGTTTAGGTCGTACATTTTATCCATAAACGAAACAATTGAAATTGATTATTTTCGAAAAAAAAAAAAAAAAAAAAAATCGACACTCCGTCCGTCGGAAACATAAAAAAAAAAAAAAAAACGCCGTCGGGTTAAATCGATAATAATAATAATAATAATAATAATGATGATGATGATGATGATGATGATGATGATGATGATGAAAATGTTGATTTTGTGAATTTAAAAAAAAAAATTGTTTTTTTTTTTTACATACGCGTTTTAATTAATGTCGTACGATAGTTAAAAAAAAGTGGCGGAATAAAGGGAATACGATGATGATGATGATGATGATGGCGGTGGCGGTGACGTAAGGATAAGGGCGGTGGTGGGGATGGTGGTGGTGGTGGTGGGGAGGAGGGTAGGATAAAACGGAAAGATTGCCTTAATTGACAATTTTATATTTTGTCTCGACACGCAACGCATTTCAATTCAATTGAACTTTTAAAAAATATATTTATATACGTACACACATATATATATATATATATTATTATCATCATCATCATCATCATCATCATTATTATTATTATTAACGTTAAATTAAATTGACGAACGTATTTTTCAAAAAAATGAAATTTATTTATTTATCGTTGACGATAAATGATGATAACTTTTAATATGATTGTTATTATTATTATTATTATTATTATTATTATTGTTATTGTTATTATCATTATTATTATTATTAGTAGTAGTAGTAAAATGATAATATGTAATTGATAAAAGAGTTTGTTGTAGAGTAGAGTAGAGATTTAATTAGATAAGAAAATGTGAAATTCAATACGTCATAATTATGTTATACGTGTACGTAGGAAATTACCACTGAGAGATGGGACCGACGTCATTAATTATAATAAATTTAAAAAATAAGGAAGAAGAGAATGAGAGAATGAGAATGACTGGAGAATGAATGTTTAATAACAATACTAATAATAGAAGAATCAGTTGTTTGGAAAAAAAAAAAAAAATTTCCCGAATACGAAGAAGTTCAAGTGTGTAGTATTAACCGAAGTGACGTGGCAGAAGAAAAATCGAATTAGGAAGAAAAGCAATTTAAAAGACAAAGACGGCGAAAACGGACAAAGAGAAAACTCAAATAATACTTCCGGTATTGGAAAATTAGGGAAAATGATTGTTACTCCCCCGAAGAATTCGAATGATTGGAGTGTGCGTGTGTAAGAACGAAATTGAAGATGATACGAACCGTGAACCGGTAAGGAACGGACCGCGAACGGACCACCTCATACGGATATAATAACGATAAGTTAATAACCGCAAAAACAATTAAGAAAACTTTGACAGTCTAGATAGAACACATTCGATTACGATTCGCTTAATGATAATGTAATATACACACCGCAAAAGTAATTAAAATGTTTTCAAATGACAAAAGAAAAAGAGAGAGAGAGAGAGATATGGGGGAAAAGTTGTGATGACGTGTGAGAAAGAGAGAAAAAGAGAGAAGTTAAAGAAATAAAAAATATAAAAATGTCGGGTTTTTAAGGAAGGGAAAAAGAGAGAGAGAGAGAGAAAAAAAAAGTTAAAAGATGGAGAATGTTCGAGAGAGAAAGAGAGAGAGAGAGAGAGGGAAACTGCATGTTGCTAAATCATTTCGTAAGTTCCACCACCGCCACCACCTTGTTAAGGGTAGGAAAATGTCGGCAAATTATTTTTTTTATTTTTTTCGACAACCGATACAATTTAAACGTGGAGTGATTTTTTCTAACACCTTTTCCATCCTCTCTCTCTCTCTCTCTCTCTCTCTCTCTCTCTTTCTCTCTTTTTAGGAATATATTTATCCCTACCTGGGGAAAAATAAATATAAATAATAAAAGTGAACGCCGCCATGTTTTAAATCTTATCACAGCATCTATTTGTCTTCACTTTTAATATATATATATATATAAACGCGAATTTGTTTTCTTCTTGTATTTATTTTCTCGTTGTAAGGAATTTTTTTTTTTTTTTTACAAAGGTTGGCAGAACCGAAAAAAAAAATTTTTTTTGTTTTGTTGTTTCCGTGCGCGTTACGCATACGTGAATCGGACAATTAATCGTTTTGTTTTTAACGGAATTTTTTTTTGAACGGGTGAGTCGTCAGGGCGTGCAACATTAAAAAAAAAAAATTTTTTTTGTTGTTTTGTCTGGTAAAAAATGCAACACTGTAAATAAGGAGCGCATAAACGAAAAACGTTACAAAAAAACCTTTGAAACTTTTTACAACGTTGAAGTTTTTACTTAATGATAATAATAATAATAATAATAATAATATTTTCTTTATTCTCAAAGTTTATTAATTATTAGTGACGTCATTGTTTTTTTGCGAGGGGTGAGGAGAAGGTGGAAGAGGGTAGGGGAAAAAATTTTTTTGTGAAAGATAAATTTTTTTTTTTTTTTTTACGGGAAGGGAAATTTTGTTTTTTTTTTTTTTTATGTGTAGGGAATTTTTTTTTTTTTGTTTTGTTTTTTTGAATTAAAGAGTCGTTAAGGGATGAGAAAATAAGGGTGAAGAGTGGAGAGGGTTGAATGTTTTGTAAAAAAAAAAAAAAAAAAAAAATTGTCGAGCATTAAAAAAAAAAAAAAAATTCACATTTCTAACATTTGACGTTGTTTTCCCCGCCCCCCTCTCCCTTCTTCCTTTCCCACTCCTCCACTCCCCACTCTCTCCCCGGTATGCTTTTTTGTTTTTCCTACTCTCTCTCTCTCTTTTTTTATTTTAATTTTCTCTCTCTCTCTCTTTCTCTTTTTTTTCCCTATGTGCTTCCACCTCATTTCCTCGCAATCAATAAACCGGAAACTAAGTTTTATTTGTTTTCCGCCCAGCGGAAATGGCCTTTAATTAAAAAGTGATGAAAAGAGAGAAAGAGAGAGAGAAAGAGAGAGAGTGAGTGAGCGAGGGAGGAAGAAGGAGAGGAGAAGAGTTAAAACAAATTCTCATCGGTTAAAAAAAAAAATAATAATAATAAATAAATAAAATTTTTTTTTCTTTTTTGTTTCGTCTTATTTCGCGACACGAATTCGCGAACCGGAAATTGCCCCGGAAACAAACTAAACAAACAAACAAACAACGTTTTCGTTTATTATTATTATTATTACTATTATTATTTCTTTAAAAAAAATTTTTTTCATTTAAAAATTCATGAAATGTAAAAAAAAAAAAAAAAACTTCGTGGAAGAAGAAAAAAGAAACCGGAAACTCCGATTGCTTTTTTTTTTGTTTGTTTTTCAATCCGTAATTTTGGTAATTTTTCTTTTTCCGGTTTTTTTTCTTTTTTCATTCGGATGAGGGAGGTAATTATTATTATTATTATGTTTTGAATATGTAAAACCTTTTCTCTCTCTCTCTCGTTTGTTTGTTTTTCCTTTTCTGTTTTAAAGATTTTAATGATTTTGAATGATTTTGGAAAAGGTTTGGGGGGGGGTGGATTCTAAATCAAACGAAATTTACAGTGGCACCAGAAATATTTTTTTTTTTTTTATCTAACGAAAGGTTAAAAATAATAATGATGATGATGATGTTGGGGATGATCCACCACGAGTACGATATGGGAAAGCTAAACGTTTTTAAATTACTTTCGGTTTCTCTCTCTCTCTCTCTCTTTATTGTTGTTGCATTTTTTACTTCCTGTTTTGTTGTTGTCGTCGTTGGTCGGTCGGTCGGTCGATTTCACCCCTCGAGTGTTTCACTTCATCGAATTAGGTTTATCATTTATGCAAACCATATTCAGAACGTAGGGTCATCAAATGATTCATGTGTGCTTGTGCGTGCTTGTGCGTGCGTGTGCGTGCGTGAACCATCCATCATTCTTTGAATACTTTATTGACCCACCTCTGATGATAAAATGATGATGATGATGATGATAATGATAATGATTCTTTTATTGTTCATCCATCTCTCATCATCCCACCAAATAAAAAATTTTTTTTTTATCAACTTCGTTTCAATTGATTAAAACGAACAACGAGTTTAAAAAAAAAAAAAAAAAAACTATTGTTCGTGTTCATTTAGTTTAAAACTGTCCCTTTTTTTTTTTTTCGTGACAAATTTTGTCGTCTGCTGCATCGTTTGTTCTTCTCTCTCTCTCACTCTCACTCTCTCTCTCTCTTTCTCTCTTTTTATTCTAAATAATTCATCGTGAGTATGCAAACTCAAACGATGATGACAACCGTAAGTGAGAGGCATTTGAAAAACTCTTATTATTATTATTACACCGCCATTGATAGATAGACGAAGCAGAAGACGGAAAAAACAAAATTTTAATTTGATTATTATTATTATTATTATTATTATTATTATTATTTTTTTTTTTTTTTAAGGATATATTTATTTATAAAGATTTCGATTAATCGAATTATTTTCCGTTGTTTTTGGTTTTAAGGATATAACGAATTGATGTTGGATGTTTGGTTTTTTTTGCATGCCAACGATTGCCCCCCCCCTCCACTTTTTTTTTTAAGGGAATATTCTAATGCCCCGATGATTTTTTCGATATCATTGTTTCGTCGTCTTTTTTTATATAAAGTAAGCCACGATGAAAATGTTTTACCCGTTACCGTTTTGAATTTTATTATTATTTTTTCTTATTCTTCTACTTTTTTTTTCTTCTTGTTTTTTATCTTCTTCTTCTTTATTATGTTTTTTTTCTTCCTTATCTCCTTTTCTTCTGTTTCTTTATCCTCTTCTTCTTTTTTTTCTTTATTTTACTGTTTTTTTTGTTTCCCCTTTTCTTTTTCCTTTTTTTTCTTTCTCTTTTTTTTTTTTTTGTTTTTTCTTTTTGTTTTTCTGATTTTTCTTATTCTTCGTTTTTTTTCTTTTTTTCAATCTTTTTCTTTGTCTCTTTATGGGCTTTTCTCTTTTTTCTTTTTCTTTTTCTTTATTTTATTATCATTTTTCTTGTTCTTCCTATCCTCTCTTCTTCTTTTTTTTTTCTTCTTTTATTTTTTTATCTTTTTTTTCTTATTCTTTTTTTTCCTTGTCTTTTTTTTTTTTTTCTTTTTATTCTCTTCTTCTTCTTCTTTTTGCTCTTCTTTTTGCTCTTTTTCTTTATCTTCTTCTTTTTTTCCTTTATTTTATTCTGTATTTTCTTGTTCACCTTTTTCTTTTTAATATTTTTTTTCTTTTTTCTTGTTCTTATTATTTTTTTCCTGTCATTATTTGTTTTTCATTCTTTTTTCCTGTCTTCTTTTTCCTTTTTTTTTTTTTCTTCTTCTTTTTTATCTTATTCTCTTTCTCTTTTCTTCTTCTTTTCATTTATTTTACACTTCTTTTTCTTGTTTTCCCTTTTTTACTTTTTTATTTTATTTTCTTTTTCTTTTATTTCTTAATCTACTTCTTTTTTTTTCTTCTTCTTCCTTTTCTCCTTTTCTGTTTTTTCATTTCGATAGAAAGAAGAAAAAAAAAAGTTTTTTCAATAGGATAGGAATAAAAAAATTGAGAGGGAATAGAAAAATGTTTTAGCACCAAATATTTTGTTTTTAACCATTTCGATCTGTCAATTACTTCCAGATGTTAAAAAGTGTTTATGCGTTTTCAAGCAAAAAGAGAAGAAAAAAAAAATTTTTTTTTCTTTTTTTTTTCTCCGGGTTTTCTTAAATTACGTAATAAATTTTGTAAAAATGGATTCGAGAGTATATCGGGAGTGGTAGCGGCAGGGGGCGTAGGTGGGTGGGGATGAGAGAAAGAGAGAGAGAGGAGAGGGCACGAGGAGGAAAATAAAGTTAACCATGCAGGGTGAAGAAAAAAAAAAACATGAAAGTAAAGGGAAAACGTCTGGATGCATATACGGAGAGAAAAAGAATAGAGAAAGAGAAAGAGAAAGAGAGAGGGCCAGAGAGAGAGAGTAAAAGAGAGAAAGAAACAAAGAGAGAGAGAGAGAATAAGTCAAAAGAAAAATTTATTTTAGGTTTAAATTTTCGAAAAAAAAAGAAAAAAGAAAATTTTTTATTTCCTGTCGTGGAACAGAATTTTCACCATCGCCCCCTTCTCCCCTCGCCTACGCACACGCACACACGCACTCACGCACTTTTTTATTTTCTCTTTTTCATTTTTTTTTTTTTTTGTATGCAAATGTTTTTTTTTTTTTTTTTTTCGTTACAATTTGAATTCAAATTGGAGCCAAAACGAGATATACATATATACATGTGTATATTTTATTTTAAACTGGAGAAAAAAAAAAATTTTATTTCTGGAGAAGAGAGAAAGAGAAAGAGAGAGTGAGAGAGAGAGAGAGATAAAAAAAAAAGTTTGGCTTTCGCTTGGAAATCGATTTTGGAAAAAAAATTTTTTTTTGTTGTTGTTGTTGTTGTTAATGAGGAACAAAACTTTTTTTTTTTTTAATACGAAACTAAAAATTATAATTTTTTTTTTGAGGAGATGGGAGAGGGGAGAGGGAGGATCTCTTTCCTCTACTCCCTTTCCCCTCCTCTCCCGCGTAATGCCGCACCCTCTGGCGTTATTTTTTTTAATTAGTTGTTAGAAAAAAAGTTTTTAGCCTAGTTTTTTTTTTACATGATGTAACTGCATTGCTACAAAAAATTTTTTTTTTCTTTCTTCCCTCATCCATCTCTCTCTCTCTCTCTCTCTTTCTCTTTCATCCGTTCATCTTTCTCTCTCTCTCTCTCTCTTGTTTCTCGGTTTTTGAAATTTTTATTATTATTTTATTGCATCGCATTTCCTTTTTTTTTCGCTGTCAAAAATCGTTATAACATTTCACGTTGTTTTTTGTTTTCGTTAATTATTTTTCTGTTTTGTTTGTTCGTTCGTTCGTTTGTTTGTTTGTTTGTTTGTTTGTCCAGTTCACAGTGAATATTTTCCTTTTGGCTTTTTTTCCCTTCCCCTTCCCCTCTCCATCTTTTCCTCTCTCTTTCACTTTCTCGTTTGATGAAAATAAAATATGGAAACGTTTGAAAAAAAAAATTTTTTTTTTTTTAATAATTTTTTTTTTAATTGGGTGGGGGGAAGGAGAAGGGTAAAGGGGAGGGAATGTAAAAAATATATTTATTAAAATCATGTAAATTTCATTTAAAAGGAAATATTTCAAAGGAAAAATTCATATTAAAAAAAATAAATAAATAAATAAATTAAATCATCAAACCCGAAGGCTTCGATTACAAATTTTTTTTTTTGAAAAAGGAGTATTATTATTATCATTTTAATCTTCAAGTAAATGAGAGAAAGAGAGAGAGAGAGAGAGGGAGAAAAGTTTTTTTTTCCTATAATCCATTTGTTTCCCCTCTCATTTCGATCATTTCCAATATGTATATATTTTTTTTTCTCTTCTCATTTCAAGTTTGTCGTACGTATTGCCTTAAGACATATAAAATGTTTTTGCGTGTTTGAGTGTGCGTGTGCGCCCCCTCCGCCCCCCACCACCATCCTATCATTTCATTTTCATTTTTTTTAAATCTCATATAAATTAAAAATTAAAAAAAAAAAGTAAAAAAAAACGAAATCGAATGAAAGTAAAAAAAAAAAATTTTTTTTTTTAATAAGTTTTTCTTTTCCCCCCAACTCTCTTTCTCTCTCTCCTTCTATCTCTTTTTTTCTTTTTTTTTTAAATCAAACAGAAACAACAGAATCAAAAAAAAAAAAAAAAAATTTTGTTCCTGCCTTTTCCGCAAAACCTGTGAGTTTCCAGGGATAGAAAGAGATGTTCGAGGTCTTCTATCTATCTTCCTTTTACATCGTAGCTTCGTATTTTCCCAGGCTTATCCTCTCGAACAAGGTTCGGCACATACCCAATGCGTCAAAACGATGCTAGGTTACTTATCCTCTTACGTAGGTACAAATCTGTTCTTCCTAAACGAGCTGAAATTGAACACAGACGATGACTTAAATGGTGGATTCAACCTGGCCCCCTTTTTGACTACCTCTGTTCCTCCCTCCAAGGGATCTATGTTGAAGATTCATCCCTAGCGGACGCCTAGTGTATCCCCGTTTTTTTAAAACATCCTCCGAGTAGTTGAATCAAATAAATAAATCCTCATTATTTTATTTTCAGATTTGTCGGGTTATTTGAATCGCGGATCCTCAAGATCTCCAAACAGTATAATAGCAAAAGAAGAAAGTCCAAAAGAATATCAGCTCACGAGAGACGAATTCGAATTCACAAAAGAATATTTAAATAAGGATTTTAAAAAATACGATCATTTAGAATCGGATATAAGGGATATATATAAAAAATTAGATTACGAGGATTACGAGAGGCATAGTAAGAAGAAAAAAGACGGATATGACGTTTCGGGGGTTGCAAAACTATCGAAAATAGAAATCGAAAGATTGCGTAAAAGTTTATTCAACGAATCCGATAACGGTGATAATAATTATTACGGTGATAATATAAACGTGAAAACCACACTCGTCGTCGGCGGCTCATCACCATCACCATCATCATCATCATTATCGTATAATAATAATAATAATAGTAGTAGTGGTAGTAAAAAAACTACGGATTTACGAGACTACGAATTACAAAAACCGGATTACATAATTAAAAATTCAGAATTTTTACAAAAGAGCAACGAACTCTTATCAAAAATAATAACAAAAGAAAGAAATTATAAAAAACCGGAAGGAAGTGTCGTCATTGGTGGCGGTGGTGGCGGTAGCGGTAGCGGTAGCGGTGTCGGCGGTATTAACGGTAGTGGCGGTGTCGGTAGTGGTAGTATAAGAGATATAGATAATCGTTTGATATCGGATTATAATCGGATTAAAATATTAAAAGACTCAACGTCGTCGTCGTCGTCATCTTCGGGCGGCAGTAACGGATTAA
This sequence comes from Pediculus humanus corporis, assembly GCF_000006295.1. NCBI lineage: Eukaryota > Metazoa > Arthropoda > Insecta > Psocodea > Pediculidae > Pediculus > Pediculus humanus. The sequence continues at coordinate 1,196,742 of NW_002987891.1, read as the reverse complement.
GGTCGAAAGATGAATTAAGCTTGCAAAATTATTGCGGGTCGATACGATTGCGAACGGGTAGTTTAAGTCGAAGTTACGACGATAAAGATTCCGATAAGTTAAAATACGATATTGATAACGTGAGATTGGACAAACATCATTCGCATCATCATCATCATCACCATCAACAGCATCAGCATCACCATCATCATCATCATCGTCAAAATGATAAAAATTACAGCACGTCAGAAGATGAAAGCATCGACAGGACGACAGGAATTGAAAAAAATGTTGATGGTATATCGGGTTATACAAAAGGAATTGCTTATTTATTAGCGGGATACAACAACCGTAAGTTTGTTTTTTTTATTACGTTTGTTTGTTTGTTTGTTTGTTTGAAAGAAAGAGAGAGAGAGAGAAAAAGCGTGGAATCAAATATATTTCGTGACCGTAACGAAAGTGGTTACAGACGATTAAACAAAAAAAAAAAAAAACTAATCAAAAGATTTAAATCTCTTTTTTTTTTTGCGAGAAGGGTGAATGAACATAAGCGCGCGTTAAGGGATGGAAATAATATAAAGTGGGATTAACCGCAATCTCAATTTTTTTTTTTTGGAAAAATGCAAATAATTTCTAATGCCACGATCGTTTGCGTAGCGTCGTATCGTATCGCATTTTAAAATGAAGGATGTATGGGTAAAAAAAAAAAAAATTTTTTTATTAATTATATGACGTCGTTTCGCCCTTGTTGTTGTTGTTTCTAATGCCACGACTGACGCGTGTAACATGAGTTTATTACAATCGTAAAAAAATTGAAGAAATTTTTTTATTTATTAATTTTTTTCGATTTTATGGGGGTTGTTATACACGGGGTAATGGTAACAAATTTTTTTTTTTCCCCGTTTTCATAGGGGTGTGTGTTTGTATATGCGTTTGTATGTTAAAGAATTATACAAGCTGTTACAAGAGTGAGAGAGAGGGGGAAAGAGAACAAACAATAGATAATTGTCAGAGTTAAAAAGATTTTTCTGTGTGTAATTTTTGATTGAACAATTTTCAAAAGGACACATAAATTTTAAAATTTTATGTTTTCTCACACGATGTAAATAAATTTAAATTTAATTTGTTTTACAACTTGTTACGTGTTGTTTGTTTGTTTGTTTGTTTGTCGTGCGGGTTTAAAAATCTTTTTATTCTTACGTACAAAGGCTCACACACACTCACGCACACCTACAAGCGCTACTAATTTTTTTCCTTTTTTCTTAATGAATTTTTATCATTATTATATACCGTTTTTTAGTGTCACGTGATTATAACTTTAAACGGTTAAAACAAATCCAGAAAAAATACAAACAAACAAACGAACAAACAATTTTTTTTTTTTCGTTAACCGTTTTTGGTTAAGTTTGACAAATCGACGACGACGATTGAACGGAAATGTTTAAAAAAAAAAGAAAGCAAAGTTATGTTGTTTTAGTTGTTGTTGTTGTTGTTTTTAATATTGTTTTTAGTAACAAACAAGCAAACAAACAACAAAACGTTTTTTTAATTTAAACTCTGTTTGTAAAAAATTCTTGAAAGACAAAAAAAAAAAAAAATTCGTTTTAGACTTCGTGAGTTTTTTTTTCATTTTAGTTGAAACAGAAAAAAGAAAAAATTAAATTCCGTAAGAGAGAGAAAAAGAGAGAGAGAGAGTGAGTGAGTGAGAGAGAAAAAATACGTTCGCTTTATACCGTTCGAGAGAGAGAGAGAGGAAAGCAAAAAAAAAAAAAAATTTAAGAAATTAAAAAATTAAAAAAAAACTTTTTTTTATTTTATTTTTTCATTTTATTATTTGTCTCGATGCGTATGTTTCGGTTAATGAAATTTTTTTTGTTTTTATGACGTCATAACTATTACGTCGCAAGTTGTTAAAAATGATAATGTGTTGGCAAAAGGGTTTTAGATGTAAGGGCAAGGGATAACGAAAAAGAAATATTTACGAGTGGACAAATCATTGGTTAAACAAACAATCGAAAGTACCAAACGGAAAAAAACAAAAACAACAACCGGAAGTACAACAAACAAAACCGGAAACGTTTTTTTTACCCGGTTAACAACAACAACAACAACCGATGAAACCGGCGCTAACAATCACTCATCGTTTTATATAAAAATTTTTTGTTGTTCTCACTTTCTCCTCCCAACTCCCTCCCCTCATCTCTTCTGTCTCCCTCCTCGTCTTCTGCTTTTAAAGGGTAAAATTTCGTCTAGACTCCTCATCTGGTTAATGTTTAAAAAACATTTTTCTTTCGGAACTACCAACATAAATTTTTTTTTTTTTTTTTAAATTGTTTGCACTAATTAATTCAACGCCATTTTTGTTTTTTTTTTTTTTTTAATTGAAAACTTTCCAAAATAAAAATTGTAGGACCGAAAACTTTTCTCTCTACCCCCTTAATGTCTCCGTTCCTCCCTCCTCCCCTTCTTTTCTTATTTCCCTCTCCACCAAAAAAAATTAAATAATAATAATAATTTTACTTTGGTAAAACACTAACAAAAAAAAAAGAAACAAAAATTTTAAGAAAACAAAAACCGAGACATAAAGAGAGAGAAAGAGAGAGAGAGAGAGAATGATCGGGAGAGAATTTTGGGGGGAGTCGATGAGGAGAAATAATGTGGGGAGTTTGTAAAATCGATAAAAATGTCATTTCATTCAAATCGGTTGTTGCGTTTTTGCCAAAAAAAAAAAAAACTTTTTATTATTAAATTAAATTTTTTTTTCTTGTCGAATGCGTAAAATGCGTGCGTGCGTGAGTGCGCGTGCAAATTTTGTTTGTTTGTAATTATTGAGTAAATGTTTGTAATTATCGTTGTTTGTTGCTTTCGTTCGAAGAGGAGGATAAAAAAGATTCAAAAGAAAAAAAGAGAGAAACGAGAAGGGGGGAAAATCGTGTACGGGTAGTAGAGAGAGAGGAAGGGAGTGAGTGGGGGGAGGTTAATGCCATATTGTGTAGCTTTTCATTGCCCTGCGGGAAATCAAAAATCTTTTTTTTTTTTTTTTTTTATTCCCACCCCCCTCATGGGCTTCCGCCACAAAGAAAATCGACACTTTTATAATCATTATTATTTTTCGTACTATATGATGATGATGATAATGACGAAATGCAGGTATTACACGGACTTACGCACACGTGTAAAAAAACATGGCGACCGACACAAACAACAACCTTTGAAAAAAAAATTTTTTTTTTCGAATCCCTTCGTTTTTTTTTTTATTTTATTCCACTTACTGCAGACTAACTTTATTAAAATTTCATATTCAATCGTGGAATTAGATTACATTTTCCGCCCTTTCAATATCAAACGTTGTTTGTTGTTTGTTCCCCGTTTGTTTCCCCCCTACCTTCCTCCCCTTCCCACTCTTCCTACCCCCGCGTTTCTTTTCTTATCCGCCTTTTTTCATCCCTTATTTAATTTTTTTTTTTTTTTTTTTTTTCTTTCATTGAATTTACTCTCGCATTTTTTTTCCTTTTTTATTCCCCCTCTCTCTTTCCCCCCTCTCACTCCCCTCTCTCTCTTATTCTTTTGTTAAATTTTTACTGAAAACGTATTGACCTCTCCCAGGTAACCCAAAAACTTATTATTATTATTATTATTATTATTATTATTATTATAATTACATTAAACTTTTTTTATTTTCCATTTGGTTTCCTTCCTTTCTCTCTCTTCCTCTCTCTCTTCCTCTTTTCCTCTCTCTCTCTCTCTTTGTTCCCTTTTTAAAATTTTACATAATTGCATTATATACTTTTTCGATTTATTGCCTTTTTACTCCTTTTTTTTTCTCTCTCTCTGATAACGGTAATTAGTAGTCGAGATGATGACGTATACGAAGGGTGACGACGACAAATTTTTTCAAAGGGTGGCGAAGAGGTGGAGGGGGGTGGGGGAGCGGTATTGATAAAATGGGGCACTTGAAAAAACGAAAAATGGGTCCTTTGATTCGATTTTTATTATTAATTTAAAAATATTATTTTTAACTCGAACAATTAAGAGAGAGAGAGAGAGATGGGGGGATGTGGGGGGAATTGGGGGAAAGGGGAAGGGTAGAAAAGGGTTTTTATATAATTCTCACGCATGGTTTGTTTTCTTTTCCTTTCCTTTTTTTTTTTATTACGGGAGGGTTCGATATAAAAACGTTTCTGCTGTTTTTGTTGTTGTTTGTTATAAACTTGAATCTTTCTTAATTACCAAGACAAATTTACCAGAAGAAGAAAAGACAGAAGAAGAAAATGAAAGAAAAAAAAGAAGTAAAAGAAAAAGGTTAAAACCGTGAAAATCCCTTTTTACGAAATAAAAACGATGATGATGATGATGATGATGATGATGAAGGTGAAATGAGAAAGAAAAAAGATTGAAAAGATGGTAAAATCAGTGAAGCGTACAAAAGTGCGAGAGAGAGAGAGAGAGAGAGAGAGAGAGAGTGAAACGTCTCGAATGATTTCCTACGGTTGTAAATTATTTACACCGATTATTCATTACACCTGAATAAATCGTTTATGTCGTAGGGTGGTTACCACTTTCCCTTTCCCTTCCCTTTCCCCCCTACCTCCTCCCACTTCCTGAAAAATTACATCACCGTATCGAATGCGTGGAGGGGGTGAGGGTAATGGGAAGAGAATATGTGAGGTGATGACGTAATCAAGTTATAACGTTTTTAACATTCATTTAAGATGTGGGATGATAAAATTAGTTTTTTTTTTCTTTTTGGAAAGTTGTCGTATTGCGAACGTTTTTTTTTTTTTTTTTTTCGAAAGTTGCCGTACCGTTAAACGTCTTTTTTTCTCCCTCTTTCTCTCCTTCTTTCTCTCACACACATTCAAGCCTCGATCGTTATTAAACCAAATTTAAAATACCTTTTTTTTCATTTTTTTTTCCCGTTCCTTTTCCTTTTTTTTCTTTTCCTTTGTCTCTCAACCTTTTTTTCTCCTTTTTTTTTTCTTCCTTTTATTACCTTATTTCCATTTACGTAATTTTAGAGAGGTTTTTTTTTTTTAGAAAGAGGTTAAATTCGGTTTTAAAACCCTTCTTTTATTACCACCACCCCTTTTCATCCTCCTCTACCCTTTCCCATCCTCCCCTCACTTGGCATTTTCTCTCCGATTCCTCCATTTTGTTGTTGTCTCTCACGTTTGAAACTTTTAATTTATTCGATCGCTTTCCTTTTTTTTTTTTTAAATCGAATTCGAATCCCTCCGTCCCCGCCTCCGCCTTCCCCCCAACAAAAATAAAAAAAATTTTTTTCCCTTTTTTCTCTTCTTCTCCCGTCCCTCTTCCCCCCTCTCCTCTTCCCGTCGCCACCTTGCCTTTTTTCTACGGTTTATTTCGTTGGAAATTTTATTTTTTTTTAAATTTTCAAAAACCGTTAAAAATTATTATTATTATTATGATTTCCCGCCTTTTTCTTACTCCCACCCCCATTTTTTTTTTTTTAATATTAATAACGTACAATTAAAATTGATTTAATAAAAAAAATCGATTGAAATTATTTAAAAATAAAAAAGAAAAAAATTATTTGGGGGGGAGCCGTGAAGGTTAAATGGGAGACGGGGTACGGGGGGTGAAAGGGGGGGGGGTAATGGTAGTAAAAGGCAAAAAAGGGAAAAACATGAAAAATTATTTAATTCGAACTTATTTATTTTTATTTATCGTGCAAATATTTAGCTTATCTCGAAAAATGGAAGGGGCGGGAATGTAAGGGAGGGGGTGGATGCGTTCGGGAGGGAAAAAAAAAGATTTTTTTACCGGGATGATGCAAATGATGAAACTCCTCTTCCTGATGACGACAGGATGTAATTTTTTATTTTTTTTTTTTAATCTAAATCTTACTTTATCATTTTCATTTCCACCCATTCTCCCTCCCTCCCCTCTTCTCTCCCCGTTCTCCCCCGCTATTTTTTTTCTTTAATTTTGTCTTCTGCTTCCCCTTTTTTATAAAACGATCGGTAGAGATTCGATTCGATTCGTTATTCGTAACCGTTATTTTTACTTTGATCCAAAAATTTAATAATTATTTATTTATTTATTTTATTATTATTATTATTATTATTATTATTAAACAAACCGGAAATGAATTTTAAAAAGAAAAGAAAAGGACAGGAAATCCGTTTACGTAAAAAAATCTCGGGTTATAAATCAATCTTAAAAATGTTAAATGTATAATTTTCTATGTGTCTTAATTTGTCTCGTACTAAAACGTGATGTGAAAACTAAATTTAGACAAAAAAAAAAAAACAAAGCTTTTGCTGCAGGGAGCTACGCTGTGCCCCCCCTCCACGTTGCCCCCCCAAATGCCTCCTGCATCATCCACCCAGTCTACTTTCCCTTTTGATTTTTCCCTTCTTTCTCTGTCGTCTTTTTTTCTTTTTCTTTTCTTCTTTTGCTACTTTTTGTCTTTAAAATTTTCCCTCCCCCCCTCTCTCTCTGTCTCTCTCTCTCTCACTCACAGAGAAAATGAGTTTTAAATTTCTTCTTATTTGATTCTTTTCTTACTTCTTTAATCCTTTTATTCTTCTTCTTTTTTTTTTAATGGGGAGTAAAAGGGAGAGGGAACGATCGGAAAGGAAAAAGGAAAAAAACGTTGGATTTAATTCGGATGATTACGTTTTATTAACTATACTTTGATCAAAGTAATTATTAGTTCTATCGCAAGTTACATGGAATGATTGATTGATTGATTGAATGATTGACTGAATTAAAATATGCGGTTCGTAAAAAAAATACAAAGAAAAAAATGAATGAATGAATGAATGAATGGATTGCAGTTTAAATACGTTTCTTCGTTTCCTTTTTTTTCCTTTTCCCTTTCCCCCTCCCACTTTGTGTCAAAGGTCAAAGTTGAAAAAATTTATTTATTTATTTATTTGAATTTCGAACAGAAATCAATTTTTTCCGAAAAGGTTATATTATAAAACGGGGATTGGGGGCGAATTGAGTGGGGGGTAATAATTTAATCTAATGAGTGATTTAGTTTCCGTTTGATTTCATTTCCTCTTTTTGGACGATTCGAATTAAAAAAAAAAAAAAAAAACGTTCGAGAACGTTCTCGAACGTTTAAATAAATAAAAATTATTAATAATAATTTAAAAAAAAAAAATCGATCCATCGATCGATTATCAAATTACCGGATATGTTTAAAAAAATCAATGAAACGTCATTATTACGTCACGCAAAGGTGAGTTTGTCTAGTAGGTAGGGTGGGAATTTTTTTTTTTTTTTGACGAACGTGACGTCATTTATAAACGAACGAGGTTTACCGTTTATTCCCCTCGTCCACTCCTACAGTGTTGCATAATCTCTCTCTCTCACACATAATTAAATTTGATTGGACGACGTCTTAAGCGTCCCATCAAATCGCTCTTCCTGAATTTTTTTTAAATATACAAGCGCGAGTTATCCAGAGCCGAATCCAGGAAATTTTGCAAACGATGATGATAATGATGATGATGATTTTATCATGCCCACGAGCTCGTCGACAGTGATAAAATTGATTAAATTTAAATTTCGTGTTTGATTTTAAAACAATTATTATTATTATTATTTTTTTGTTTGTTCTTACGTTTTGTTTGGTTGTTTGTTTGTTTGTTTGTTTGTTTGTACGACTGATTTACATAATTGTTTTGGAAAGAAATTATGGAATTATTTATTAAAAACATATTTAAAAATTTATTTAAATACGCGCGCGGGTAAAAGTGGGAAACGTCCATCGAATAAATGATATATTGAATAGGTAGAGGGGAGGGAAGAGGAGGGAAAATGGCGGACGAGCGAAAGAAAGAAAGAAAATAATAAAAAAAAAATTTTTTTTTTTTTTTTTAGAAGGAAAATTTCGTTTCTGGAAAATCTTTTTCCTTTTTTTTTCTTTGTTTTTTTCCAACGATTTCCGGATGAATTTTCCTCTTTTCTCCTTTTTTTTTTCATTTTTCATTTTTTTTTTTTTTTACAACGAATCGTTGTAGAAAATGATTAAATGTAATAATAATAATAATAATAACAATTGGAAAAAAATGTAATCGAATGATTTTTGAGTAAATAAATAAATAAAATAAAATAAAATCAAAAATTTCGATGGGGGAGGGAAATAGTTTTTAATCTTTGGAAAAATTGGAAATGGAGAAGAAGAAGAGGAGAGGCGATGACAAATGGAAGTAGAAAGTTAAAGAGGAAATGAGAGAAAGAAAAAGAGAAAGATAGAGAAACAGGAATAGAAAGAAAAAGAAACAAAGGAAAAGGGTAATAGAGAAATAATGGGAGAGAAGGAGGAAAAAACAATGAGAAAAGGTGAGAGGCAAAGAAAGAAAATGAAAGAGGGGCAGAGAGACAGAGATACTAAAGAAAGAAAGATAGAGAACGACGAATATAGAAAAATAGAAAGAAAATAAGAAGGTAAGAAAGAAAGAAAGAAAGATAAGATAAATGAGGAAATAAGAGAGAGAGAGAGAAAAAAAATATAGGAAGAAAAATAGAGAAAAGGAGAAATGATGAAATAAAGGGGAGGAGAGAAAGAAAGAGAGAAAGAGAAGGAAAAAAAACAATGAGAAAAGGGGAGAGACAGGTAAAGAGAGAAAAATATAGAAAGATAAATGAAGAAAGAGAAGAACAGAGAGAAAGAGAGAAAATAAAAGAAGAAAAAGAGAAAAGTTGAGAGAATGGGAAAGAGAGAGCGAGAGAGAAAGACAGGAAAATAAAGGAAAGAAGATACAGAAAGAGAGAAAGGTAAAAGAGACAAAAAGAGAAGGTGAGAAAGAGGTAAAAAAAGAAAAAGAGAGAAGATAAATGGGAAGAGGGGAAAAAGAGAGAAAAGAGTAAAAATGAAAGAAAAGAAAAAGATATATGAGAAATGATGAAGCCCCCAAAAAAGAACAAATGTTTTTTTTTTTTTGTATGCAAAATGGTGTGGCAGGTTTCGTAACAAAAAAACATTTTCAGCTTTTGGAAAAAAGGGCGGCGGCGGTAGTGTTGGTGGTGGTAGCAGGCAGAGAGAGAGAGAAAGAGAAAGCAAGGAAGGTGGGAGAGGAACAGGGGGGAAAAGGGATAAGAGAAATGAAAAAAAAAAGAAAAAAAAATGTTTCAGGTATGAGAGAGTGCGAGAGAGAGAGAGAGAGAGAGAGAAAGAGTAGAAAAGGATTAGCTGGTTAATAATTCAGTCTCCGGTTTCTGAATCGGATTGAATTTTTCAAATTCTAATTAATTAGTAATAACAAAGGAAAGAAGTTAAAAGAGAAAGTCGAGAACATTCTATAAAAAAAAAAAATTCTTTTTTTTTGTTTTTAACCTTTTTTTTCCTTTTTTTTCCTTTTTTTCCTTCCATTTTTTTCTTTCCTTTTAATGCTGATGGTAATGGAAAAAAAAAAAAGAAAATGAAAATGAAAATCGAGCTGACGGTACTGATTTTTCTCTCTCTCTCTCTCTCTCTTTTTCCTTTTTTTTTCATTTAAAAGTATTTTTAATTTATAAATTTAAATTTAAAAAAAATTTTCGTCTGCTGTTGTAAACAAAAAAAAAAAAAAATTGAAAATGGCGACCGGAAATAATTTTTTCATCGAGGAACGAAAAAATTATCCCGATCGATCATAACGATCAGGTGTTGCTGTAAAATGAAAAAATTCTCACACGCGGGGGGCTGGGGGGTGAGGGGTGGGTGAGTGGGTGACATTTAAAACCGGATATGGAGGAAGAAAAAAAGAATTTTCTAGAAAAAATTTTTTTTTTATTATCAAATTTGAATTTATTGGTTATTATGATAACCTATCGAAAATTTTTATTAGGGAAAACCGGAAATTATTATTATTATTATTAATTTTCTTTAAAATTATATTATTCACGTTGAATTTAATTTGCGGTTGTCATCGTCGTCATCATCGTAAAAAAAAAAAAAAAGGTGACGTGGCAGTAGAATACGAAAATATTTATATCGAAATTAAAAAATAAAAGTAGAAAATAATTTTGAAATTAATTTTATTTTAGAAATTTAATAATAAATGAAATTATTATCATTATTATCATCATCATTATTAATTTTTAATTAATTTATTTTAATAATTAAATCCTCCGCCATTTTGTTTTTTTTTTTTTTTGTTTTTATATTAAATTATCGTTACGTCGTGGTCGGATAAAATCGGTCGTGGCATCACTCTCGTGATTCTTTTTTTTTTTTTTTTTTTGAATTTTCCTTTTGTTTAAATTGGATAATCGCGTACCTGAAATTTCTCTTTTTCTCTCTTTCTCTCTGTTTCTCACTTTTCTTAATCTCTCTCTCTTTCTCTCTCTTCTTAATCTTATTTTCTTTCTTTTCTCTCTATATCATTTTTTTTCCATCTCTCTCTCTTTTTCTTTTCCTCTCTCTTTCTCTCGTTCTTACACTTTTCTTATCGTCTTTTCTTTCCCTCTCTCTGTCACTCTTTCTCTTGTTTGTAATTGAATCTCTCGTTTTGTCTCTCTGTCTTTTTTTCTTTCATTGTCTTTTACTGTTTCGCTTTTATTTTCTCCCTAATTATATTTCTTTTTCTTTCTCTCTATTTTACTTTTTACTCATTTTCCATCTCTCTTTTACTTTCTTTCTCTTTAACTCTTTTATTTGTCTTTTTTTCTTTCTTTTTCATTTTTTCTTTTTATGTTTCTTCTTTTTCTTCTCGTATTACTTTTTTTCTCATTTTTTTCTATCTATTTTTTTCTCTTTCTCTCTCTCTCTCTCTTTGTCTTTTTTACTCTTTTCTTGCATTTCTTTTTTCCTTCTCCCTCCCTTTCTTCTTTTTTCAGTCTCATTTTTTTCGGTCGTTTTTCCGTTTTTTTATCTCTCACTTTCTCATTAATTTTTCATTTTTTATTTTAGCTCCGTTTTTCTATCTGTCTCTCTCTCACACTATCTGTTTCTGTATTCATCTTTTTGTGTTTCATTTTCTTTCTCCTTATCTAATTTTTATTTGATTGTTCTCTCTCTCTTTAGTTATCAGTTTCATTTCGTCTTTTTCTTTTTCTTTTACTCTCATTGCAATTTTGCTTTCAACTGCGATGAACGAAAAAAAATTTAGGAAGGGTGGGGAGCGGAGAGAGGGGAAGGAAGGAAGAGGAGGAACACGCACACGAAAATTTTATTTTTCTTCTTAATTGAAAAATTGATTTTAACGTAAAAACAGAATATTAAATTTTTCTTTTTTCCTTTTTCTCTTTCCTTTTTTCCTTTTTTTGTTTCTTTAAATTTTTTTTTTTTTTGTTTCCTTAAGGGTAGAAAATATTTTCTTTCTTTTTTTAAAGTAAAAAAAAAAAAAGTTTATATGTTTTCAATAGAAAACCTTCAACACGCAAAAAGTTTTCCTTTTTTTTCCTTTTTTTCCTTTTTTTTTCCTTTTTTTTTTTTTTTTTTTTTTTTTTTTAGAAAAGGAAGAAAATAAAACATTCCAACGTTAAAAAAAAGAAAAATATTTAAGGTGTGGTAAAATTATTAAAAGAAAAGTTTTTTTTTCTTTTTATTTACGGTACGGTGGGAGCTTTGGGGGGCCGGTTATGGGTTGAGATTTTTTTCTTTTTCCCCTTTCTCTTCGAGAAACAACAACAACCAATAACAACCAATTATTTTTTTTGAAATAGGTACGCGTAAAAAAATTTATTAAAATAATAATGACAATAAAATTAAAATTTCCGGTTTCGGTGATTTCCTCTACCCTCCCCCCTCACCCATTTCACTCCCCGATAAATTTTTCATTTCCTCCTATAAAGTTTTAAAAAAATAAAATAAAATAAAATTTTTTTTTCTCTTTTTCTCTCTCTCTCTCTCTTTGACTCTTCCCCCTCTCTCTGCGATAGACAAAAAAAAAAAACTTTCGAGAGAGTTTTCTAGAACAAATTTAAAAACGAAAAGAGATTCTCGAATTTTCAGAGTTAATATTTTACCTTTTGGTAGGACTTCATTTCCGGTGCTTCCCTTTTATCTCCGTTAATAAAAATAAAACCATAAAATAAATAAACGCTTTTCTTTTTTTTTTTTTAAACAATGACGTCATCGTTTCGAAACTTTTCTCGCGTAAAATTCTCGCGTCGTCGGTACGTTTGAAAAAATAAAATAAAAAGCGTTTTATCCATTATTATTATTATTATTGCGTGATAATTGAACGATGGATATTTTTCCTTTTTTTTCTTTCCTTTGTTATCATTTATTACGTTTATCAATCGATGATAATAATGATAATTTAAGTAGTCAAAAAAAAAAAAAATTTTTGTCTAGAAATTAAGTTTTGTCAAAGGATTTTCTTTTTTAAAAGGAATCGATCAAAGGTAATGAATAAAAGGAAAATTATATTTTGTGATTTTTAACGTTTTAAAGAGAAATGAATGAGGCGTCGTCGTCGTCGAGTCGTCATCGTCGGTAAAAAATGGCGGTTTAAAAAAAAGGAAAAATTTGAAATCTTCGGTGGGAAAAAGAGGCTTTGAGGGGTGAGGGTGGGAAGTGGTGGCAGTGGGGGTGGTGGTGATGTTTGGCGGTGTGTCGGCGGTTATCAGACTCCTTTCGGTTGGTTTTTTTTTTCTTCTCCATTTTATGTGAAAAATGACCCCGAGATTTTCAACGCGTAAATAATTCATTCCGAGAGTAAAATATAATTAATCACGAAACGAGAGAGAAAGAGAGAGAATGAGAAAAAAAATTTATTTTTTGTCTTCTTCTATCATATCAGATGAGTTTTCTCAATGAGGGTATTATTTTGTGTGTGATGACGTAACGCGAAAAAAAAAGGAAAAAAGGAAAAGTCGAAACCGGAAAAAAAACGAACTTTAAAAACTCGATCATCATCATCATGGTTGCATCGGACAATTAAAAAAAAAAAAAAACCGGAAGTTTACTTTAATACTCCTCCTCCTCTCTTCCTTCCCGCCGTGATAATAATAATAATAATAATAATAATAATAACGAAGAAAAAAGGAAAAAGGGAAAACAAAAAAGAAAAAATTTAAATTTCAAATAGTAAAAGTAAAAAGAAAGAGCAAAAAAGGAAAACCAATTCGAAAACGATAATCAAGGATTATCAAAGGATTTCGAGTTCGAGAATCGATATCACAAATCTCGAAATCGTGTTTTTGAAAAATAAAAGGAAAAAAGAAAAAGGAAAAAAAGGAAAGTGAATCGAAAAATTTTACGGAAAATAATAATAATAAGAATAAGAAAAGAATTTTTTTTATTTTTATTTTTTTTTTCACAATCGAAGGATTTTGTGTTTTATGTTTTTTTTTAAGTTGGTCACACGTCATTTCCGCTTAAGCCGCCATATTTAAAAAAAAAATTCGCGCCTTTTTTTTTTAAATTTCCAAAAAAAAGTTTTCGAATTTTAATCGGAAATTAAAAAAAAAAAAAAATTTTTTTCGTTTTTTTTTTTTTTTCTTAATGAATATTTTTTTACTCCGACATGAAAAATTATTTTCTCTGCTAATAAAAATTCTTGCAGAAAAAAAGAGAGAGAGAGGAAAAGAGAGTGAGAGAGAGAGAGGGAGGGGGAAGGGGGGAAACTCGAATTTAAAAAATATTAACAAAACCTTAAAACAAAAAAAAAAAAAAAAATTTTTTTTCTTTTTTTTTTTTAATTTAAAAACTTTTAACGCTTAACAAAAATCTATTTTTTTCCTTTTTTTTCCTTTTTTCCTTTTTTTTTTTTTACCTTTTTTTCCTTTTTCTAAAAACTTTTCTTAAAAGTTTTTACATAAAATAAACTTAAAATTAAAATAAGAATTTTTTTTACAAAAAAAAAAAAAGAAAAAAAATTTTTTTTTTTCCGGTGTTCGATTTTTTTATTTCCAAACCTCCTATTGTTGACCTCTTCTTCTTCCTCCCTCCCTCCCTCTCTTTCTCCCTTCTTCCGTGACCTTTTGGGTTCTATCACGTTAAATTTTTTGTTTGATGACATCCCGTCACGCATGATAGATTCAATCAACAACAACAACAACGACAAAAAATTATTCAAAAGGAAAAAGTAATAAATTAAATAAAAAAACGTTTTTTTTTTTTTTTTTAAATTCATAATCAGATTTATTTTATTTATAAATATTTATCGCGTGTGCGTGCGTGTACGCAATCTAAAACCACGACAAAATATTAATAATAATTTTTTTTTTTTTTTTCATACGGAAAAGTGATTAAAATCTTCTTACACGTCTCACCTCCCATTTTAATTTATTTAATTTACCACCACCGCCACCATCAAAGTTATTTACTTCCGTTTCCGTTTTTTTTCTCTCTCTCTCACCCTCCACCCCATAGTTCGAAATTGTTTTTATTTAATTAATCCCTTTATTAATTATTATTATTATTATCATCATTATCATTATCATAATCGATCGAAAAAAAAAAAATTAAAAAGTTTTTAAGATGTAAAAATTAATGCGAGTGATAAAGAAAAAAAAAAGCAGAAGACAGAAAAATTTTTGTTAATAAATTATGCGATGAGTTGAGAAAACAACTCATGATGAGGATGGGGATCGATCGGATCCCCAAAATCTAATAATGATAATGATTTTTTTTTAAAGAATAAATATGTAATTTAATTAATTAGCGTAACCGTGAAATTTCAAAATGGCGTCGTTGATGAAAAACCGAGAGAGGGTGGGGGAGGGCATAAACGTCGTATAAATTAATTTTATATATTTACTATATATATATATATATATATATATATATATATATATATATATATATATTATTATTATATATTATTATTATTATTATTATTATTATTATTATTATTATTATTATTATTATTATTATTATTATTATTATTATTATTATTATTATTATTATTATTATTATTATTATTATTATTATTATTATTATTATTATTATTATTATTATTATTATTATTATTATTATTATTATTATTATTATTATTATTATTATTATTATTATTATTATTATTATTATTATTATTATTATTATTATTATTATTATTATTATTATTATTATTATTATTATTATTATTATTATTATTATTATTATTATTATTATTATTATTATTATTATTATTATTATTATTATTATTATTATTATTATTATTATTATTATTATTATTATTATTATTATTATTATTATTATTATTATTATTATTATTATTATTATTATTATTATTATTATTATTATTATTATTATTATTATTATTATTATTATTATTATTATTATTATTATTATTATTATTATTATTATTATTATTATTATTATTATTATTATTGTTGTTGTTGTTGTTGTTGTTGTTGTTGTTGTTGTTGTTGTTAAAACAAACTGACAGACGAATTGTTTTTCCCTTACGTTACACCCTTCACCGCCCCCCCGCCTTGTGCCCCACCTCATGCGTTCCCCCCTCTCCCCATCTTGATTTTAAATTGCGCGTTTATAATTTTTACGGTTTTTGATTGTTTTGTCAAAAAAAAAAAAGAAAAAAAAATTGTTTCCGTTTCCGGTTTTTTTTGAATTTCTCGTTTCTTTCTTTTTAATATTATTATTATTATTATTATTATTATTAATTTTGGGTTTTTTTTTGTTTTTTCAGGAGTAGGAACTGAGAGATCGTCGAAAAGAATCGTCGGTTCCGATAATACGACTGAACTTGAGCAGACGACGAATAATCAAACGACGCCGACGGGTGACGACTGTTCGAGTCCGACAATGTATCATCATCATCCGCTTCCGCATTCGCCAAATTTAAATCTCCGTCAATCGAGTCCGTATCCGGTTGAAAGCGTAAACATAACGCAGCAACCCCCCGCGGTTACGACCGCGACCGGAAATAATACTCAAAGGCATAAAAATCAACACGGTTACCAACAACACAATAAGAAAAAACCCTCGTCGTCGTCGTCGTCGTCAACGGTTCGAAACAAGTAAGTTTTTTTCCCCTCCCCCCTCTCCCCCTACGATTTATTTACTCTATGACTTTCAAAAAACGAACGTGAGAGTGCGTTCATTAATTAAAAAAAAAATTGTACACGTTAAAAATTACGAATGCGCTATTGGCAAATTTTTTTTTTTATTACCTTCTGCTGCCACGATTTCCCTCCCCCCGCCACCACCACTACGTCACAAGCTTTCGTTTTTTTTTTCTTATTTATTTTATTTTATTACGTAAAATGACCTGTTGAATGAATTTTTATTACGTAATAAAATAAATAATATGATTAATAATTTTATGTTTTGTTTGTGTTTGTTTGTTGTTTGTCGTTTGTTGTTAAACATCACGCACAAAGATTTAAAAAAAAAAAAAAAAAAATTGTCGGATTAAGAAGAGTATTTTGTTTTCTTTTCTTTTCTAAGGTCTAATAATAATAATAATAAAAATGAAAAATTATTCGCGATTAATGTTTTTTGTTCTGGAGCGGGATCGCTCCCGCTCCAGAACAAAAAAAATTTTTTTTTTTTTCCCCACAAATCCAAGAAAGAAAACAAAACCTTTGGGAACCCCAGGAAAGATTTTCTGGGTAATAAAATTTAAAAAGATAAAATATATATATATATATATATATATATATATATATATATATATATATATATATATATATATATATATATATATAAAATAAGATTAGGATAAAAAATCGAATGTTCGGATGAAGAAACTGAAGAGTAGGGGAGGGGTGGAAGGGAAGTAAGAAGCGGACGGACGAGGAGGGAAGGAGGAAGGAAAGGTGGGAAGAATAAAAAAAAAGAAGAAAAAAAAACGACGGAGAAAAATGAAAATAAAAGAAAAATAATAAAAATGAAAAAAAAAAAAAATTTCAAAGGTAAAAAACGTGATAGGGAGAGAAAGAAGGAGGAGGGAAAGGGAGGAGGGAGTTACGAAAATAATAATGATAATTATTTAACTTTTTTTACTTTTTTTTTTTTTATTCCAGGTTTTTTATAAAATCTGGATAATAAAAAAAAAAAATTAATTACTTAAACTTTAACATAAAATCATTTCCAGACTTTTCATTTTTTTTTCTTCACCCCCTCCCCTCACTTCTCTCTTCTCCCACTCTCCCATTCTTCACCCCCGTGTTTTTTTTCAATTTCGAATCGAAATTTTTTTTTTTAATTTAAAAAAAAATATATATATAATAATAATGATAATGATGATAATTTTACATTTTTATAACAAAAAAAATTTTTTTTTTTTCGCGGGGGGTGGTGGTGATGGTGCTGTCAGCGGGGAGGGGAGTAAAAAAAAGTTTATAAAAATTGTAATTATTAATAATATTATCTACACTCGTTGTTGTTGTTTGTTGTAAAAGTTGTTTTTCGTTTAAAAAAAAAAAATTCTGTTTTGTTATTGTTTGTTTGTTTGTTTTTCTCTTAATCAGGGTAAAAATGTCAATTATATAAATTTGTTATAATTAAAAGAGTTTAGGGGTAGGAAAAAAGGTGAGGGGATGAAGAGGTTAAAACAAACAACAACAGAAAAAAATAATTTTGCGTGTGGTGGGGGTGGTGAAAAGAGGATTTCAATATGGCGACCATTACGAAGAGTCTTTTTGTTTTTAAATTTTAAATCGTTTGTTTTGATTGTTTGTCTAATATTAATTGTTCGTTCGTTTGTTTGTTTGTTCAAACAGTGACAAAAGCGAGACGAATTCAACGGGTAATTACAATACTCAAAGGGATCACGCGATCGGTTTAGGATCCCGCGAACACAGTTCGGGTACTCTGACGTCACGGGGAAGAATTTCAAATAGGAGACATCAACAAACGAATAACGGTATGATGTCATCGACATCAAGTTCGAATTCATCGATATCCGATAATAATGATGATTATCACGATGTCGATCACAGAAGGCTGAATTTGGAAAATGGTGAGTGTTTGTTATTATTATTATTATTGTGGAAAATTCAATCGTGAGATGGAAAGAAAGTAAAAAAAAAATTTTTATTATTCGCAGATTTAAACGGTGATAGTCCACCGGAACCGGCACCGCCGGAAGTTCCGCCGCGCGGTCCCTCGTTACACGTAACCGGAAATTCGCACACGTTGCGAAGTGGAAGGAATACAAATGATAGGACTCCACAGGGACAAGACATTTTCCTTTCTCAGGGTGAGTAAAAGAAAATTTTATTTAATTCTTAAATTGAATTTTCGATTGAAAAAAAAAGAAATCATTTCCTTTGACAAAGGAAAAAAGGAAAAAAAACGAAGAGAAAAAAAATTCAAACCGCAAGCCAATAAATAGAAAAAAATTATTATTATTATTATTATTTAAAATAATTTAAATAAAAAATAATAATAATAATAATCTTAATCTTTCCTTTGATTTAATTTCAATTCAAAGGAATTCGTATATACGTAATCTCTTATTTCCAACCCCGCATGGAAAAAAAAAGAAAATTTTTTTTATTTTCCTTTGGCATTCTCTCGGAGGAATTATAAAACTCATTTATCCCGATGTGAAATTTTTTTTTTTCCTTTTTCCCTTCCTTTGTCCCCTCGTGGCCCGCGCTCCTCCTCCTCGTATTTATACCCCTCGAGGGCCTTCCCCCCTAGAAATTCGAGTTTAAAAAAAAAAAAAAAAAAAAAAAAATTTTTTTACGGTAAGAGCGTCAATAAAACGAGGATCATTTTGGCTCCTCAACAAAATTTTCTTTTTTTTTTTTCCATTTTATGTGTGTAAGGGCTAAATTCAGTGATACCAACTTTTGAAAGTAAAAAAAGAAAGTATATTTCGGTTAAAATTTAAATTGAAAAAAAAAAAATAGAAAAAATTAGAACGGATTATTGGAAAGTCTTTCTCTCTCTCTCTCATTTTTTTTCTTCTTTTTTTCTCTCTCTTTCATCCTACTACATGTTTTTTTCTCTTTCTTTTTCTTATATCTCTCTCTTTTTTTCTTTACTTTTCCTTTTATTTATCATTCTTTTGTCCACCATTTCTCTCTTTTTTTTATCGCTTTTTCTTTCTCGCTCTCTATTTTCTTTACTTCTTTTTTCTCTCTTTTTCTTACTTATTTTTCCATTTGTCTCTCTCTCCCTCTCACTTTTTTTCTTTTCTCCTTTTCTCTCGCTCTTTCTTTCTCCATTTTTTTTCACTCATTCGTTCTTTTTTCTCATTTCTCCATTTCACATTGTCTCTCTTTCCTTCTTTCTCCGTTTCTCTCTATCTCTCTCATTTTTTTTTCTTTTTTTTTTCTTCATCACTCGCTCTGCTTCATTTTCTTTCTTTCATCTGTTTCTTTCTGTCTCTCGCTCTCTTTCATTTTTTTCTTCCTTCCTCCCTTTCTCTCTCTTTGTCTGGTCTACCCTCAATCTTTCTCTTTTTTATATTCCTCTCTTTTCCTTTTCCTCCCTCTGTTTTTCTTTTATTTCCCTTCATTTTTCTCTCTCTCTCTCTCTCTGCCTGTTTCTTACGTCATAAAACTTTTCGCGATTTTATTTTTTTGGGTATTTTCCTCATAAAATTTATTAATTTACATTAAGGAAAATAATCGAGAAATTTCCCGATGAAAAAAACCAATTTTTTTTTTATTCTTGGGGTCCAATTAGATAAAAAAATTTTAAAAGTTGTTGAAGTGAAAAATTGAAATAAAATTGAAAAAAAAAAAAAATGAAAAACTATCAACTGATTAATTACAATGAAAAAAAGAGGGAAAATCCGGGGAACCGGGAAGGGTGAGGGGAGGAAAAAAAGTTTGATTAAGGGTGAAAGACAGACAGGATGGGTAATAATATTAATAAAATGGATTGTATTGCGGATTAAGTAACGTGGCGGAAGTAGATGTAAAAAAAAAAAACCGGAAATAAAAAGAAAGAAAATTTTTTTTTTTACCCCGGGGTTAAGAAAAATCGGTCAGGTTCACTTTTCTTTTCCTCTATCTCTTTCTTTCTCTCTTTTTCTTCTTCCACGTTACCCGTCGTTGCCAAGCAACTTAATAACATTTTTTCATTTTTGTAATTACTTTGTCATCGGTAGGAAAACTTTTCTTTTTTTTTTTTCAATCGATTTTTCCAAAATGGTTTTTCCACTTTTTTTTACCCTCCCTTTATTCGTTTTTTTTTTTTTTTTAAAAAAAACAAAAATTGCAATCGGACACTTTTCCGTAAAGAGAAAGAGAGAGAGAGAGAGAGGGGGGAAGAGAGAGGAGATGATTATGCGAGTGTTCAAAAGACTGGAAAAAAAAAAAAAAAACGTAAAAGGATTGAATTTTTTTTTCTTTTTTTCTCCAGCGATTCAGGTTTCACATGGCTGGAGTCGTTTTTCACGAGGGAAAAAGACAAAAAAAAATGAAAATCTTTCTCTGTCTCTCTTTCTCTTTTTTCCTTTCTCTCTCTCTCACTCACACACGCGCTGAGAAATCACATTTCGCGATTAAAAATTTATTTATTATTATTATTATTATTATTATTTTCTTTAAATTTCTCTACGGAAAAAAAGGATGTGGGGGTGGGGGTAACGGGGAGTTAGATGAAGAAAACCGGAAGTGCAATATTATAAATCCGTTAAAACAAAAAGGAATTAAAAATAAATAAATAATTTTTTTTTTTTTTAAATGTTTTCGTGGAATGAAAAAAAAACAAAATGGCGTCAATGATGATCGTTTGTTTGTTTGTTTGTTTGTTTCGTTTTATTTTTATTGCATTTTTTTTTTTTTGTTATTCTATTGAGACAGGAAGCAGACTCGTAATTTTATTTTTTTTCATATTTAAACGTAGAAACGAAGCCAAATCGGCGAAAAGGGAAAAAAAAGAAAGTCAAAGGAAAGGAAAAAAGGAAAAAAAAAATTTAATAAAATTTGAAGATAAAATAAAAATAATAAAAAAGGAAAGGAAAAAAAAAGGAAAATTGTCGGGGCACAATAAACTCCGCGTTTGAAATAAAATTTAAAAAAAAAAATAGGAAAGTGAAGGCAAAAGAAAAGAAAAAGTGTAGGATGGTAGGGATCCGGGGGTGGAGAAAGTGGGAAGGGGAGGGGGACGGGGAAAAAGAGAAGGGAAACGCGAGGGAAAAAATTTCCCTTATCTAATTCAATTTCTTTTTTTTTTTTTTTATACGGGGCAAAAAAAATTGGTTCCAGAGTTTTTTTTTTTTTTAAATTGTGATGAACCGGATAACGTGATATTTGGTTATTGTACAAACCATATTTCGTGTCAAAAGAAAACTTATAACTTTTCTATTTCCACAATGTTTTGTTTCGTTTCGTCAGAGTTACCACTGTGTCATTTTTCTTGAACCACTCGATTCCTTTTTCCTCTTCTACTTTGATGTTTGGTTTTTTTTTCGTTTTTTTCTATTTACACGACATTTTTTTTTTCATTTTTTGTATCATTTAACCAACCGCTACTGCCACATTACTTGTCGTCGAGTATACTTTTTCCAAACCCTTTTTTTTTTTTTTTAATTTCATTTTTCGTTACGATAAACTTCTCTTCTGCTTTCTGAAAACGGAAATGAATGAGTTAAACAAAAATGGTTTTTTCATTTCCTGTTTCTTTAAAAATTTTCTTTGACAATTTTATTTTTCCGTCGTTGTTGTTTTTCAAAAAAAAAAAAAAAAAACATTTCTTTTAATTATTAACATTTAGTAACAATATGATTTTTAAAAAAAATTTTTTTTTCTTTTTTCGTTTCTATTTCCACGACGTTTTTAAATTTCAAAAAAAAAAAAATTTTAATTAAATTACTTTACACGAAAAAGCGAAAAAAAAAATTTTTTCAAATTATTTTAATTTAATTTAAATGATTAAAAAAAAGAAAAAAATTTGTTTGTTCGTTTGTTTGTTTGTTTGTTTGTTTGTTGAATAAAACAAACAAACAAAAAAAAAATTTATACTTGAAACGTTTTTCGAATTTTTTTTTTTTTTTTACTGAAAAAAAATTTGTTTTGCGTTACGCTTATTTCCCTTTTTTATTTTTATTCGATTGTCGATACGTGATGTAAACGAGGGAGAGAGAAAAAAAAATCTTTTGCCACGTTTTTTTTTTTTTTTTTTTATACGTAATTTCATTTCGTTCGTGAAATTTTCTTTTTTTTTTTTTTGTTACACGTTCGATTGTTTTTTTTTTTGTTTAATTCGATAACGAAATAAAAAAGTAATTAATAAAAAAATTATATTATTAGTCTAATGACACGTCATTTAATTATTTAAAATCCTTTTTCGTTTGAATTTTTTTTCTATTACTCGTATTTAATTTTTTTTTTTTCATCTTTTTTTACGACGGTTTTCACTTTTTTTTATGATTCCCACGGCCGTAAATTTTTTATTTAATTAATTAAAAAAAGGCGGGGGAAAAAAGTGGCAGAAGAAAAAGAAGAAATAGAAAGAAAGAATGAAAACAATAACAAAAAAAAAAAAAAAGAAAATAGAAATGGAATTAATAAATTTATTAAAAATTAAATTTTGTTGATTTTTAAACGATCACGCGACGTTAATATAATTAAAAAAATTTTTTTTTTGTTTTACATAATACATAAATTTATTTATTTATTTAACCGTTTGATAATAATGATAATAATAATAATAATAACTTTTAGTTATAATATATGGGAAAACCGTTGAAATTTGTGTGCGTGTGTGTGCGTTTGAATTCGAACCGTTTAATTTAACTCGTAAATGTAACGGATCTAGTATTTAAATATTAAGGAGGGAAATTTTTTCCCTCACCTATCTAAATTTTCGTTGGTAGGAAGGAATGAGGAAGTGGAGTAGGAGGGGGGGGGCGTGAAGGAGAAAAACGGAAAAATGTTGAAAAGAAAATAAAAAAGGATGGGGAAATTGTGGTAAGGAGGAAGGGGGGAAAAATTTCTCGTAAGCGAAACATTTCGACTCGTATTTTATCTTCTACGAATTTTCCACCCCATTCCACTCGTCGTTTTCACCCCCCTCCACTCATCTTGACCGTTTGTTTATTACGAATGACTTTTATCTTTTTTCTTCCCACCCCATTTCACTCCCTTTTCTCTCTCTCCTTTCCTTCGCTCGCTTTTTTTTCTCAATTCTCCTCCTCCCCACCCCCTTTCTCTCTCTCTCTTCTGCTCTGTATTTGACCTCGTTCGCGACTTTTTTCCCTCGTTAGAAAAAGGGAAAAAAATGAATTTACCTGTGTGAGTTTTAAAAAAAAAAAAAAAATTTATTGCGTCGGTTTATTAATTTCTTTTTTTTTTTTCGGTTTAAGTCACCCCCCACACACTTCTCCCCTCCCCACTTTCCCAAACCCCCCCAAACCGCCATTTTATTTCACGAATGTTTTTTTTTTCTTTCCTTTTTTTCCATTTAAAACTTTTTAATTTTATTATTGAAAAAAAAAAAAAAAAACTAAAAAAAGATGGTTGCCATAGTCACAAATTGCTTTCTCTCTCTCTCTCTCTCTCTTTCTCTCTCAACCTGTAATTTAGTTTATTTGAATTATTAGTTTTTGTTAATAGTTTGAAATTATGAAAAAGTTTTTTTTTTTTTTTTTTAAGAGGGTTCCTAAAAAAATTATTGGTTACGTGAGATTTGGTGTTGGTGAAATATATTTTATGACGTAATGAGTTTAAATGACGTCATTTAATACGTCCTACTCCACTCGAAATGGTTTCGCTAATTATTATTAATAAATGATTTTTGTCTGTGTGCGTGTAGGTGTGCGTGAATAATGCGTAAAGAGTTTGTGAATTTTTATACATCAGTAGGGACCGATAAAAAAAAGAAAAAAGGTTAAAAGGTCAAAACGAAAGGTAAAAAAGATTCTTATCCCCCTCTCCTCACCATCCCGAGGAAGAAAAAACCGTATTAATTATTCTCACTTAATTTCGGTTAAAAGTTTTTTTTTTCTTTCTTTTTTTTTCTTATTTCCGTTTCCGGTTTCTCTCATCCTCATCTTTTTTTCCCTCCCTCTTTTCTTCTCTCCTTTCCTCCCCTCTCCCCATTAAAAAAAAAATTTATTTTTTCTAAGGTTAAGAAACGTACGGTAAAAGGATTTAATTCCGCGTGTGCGTGCGTGTGTGTGAGAGTGAGAGAGATAGAAAATTAATTTTCTCATTTATTCGTAATAGAAAGAAAAGAAAAGGAAGAAGAAAACGGTTTTCTTTTGTTTTTTTGTTTTTTTTTGGCGCCAAATGAATTTAATTTAAGTGAAATTAAGACGCGCGCCTAAAATCCTAGGCTAAAATGTAATTATCGAACGATATAAGTGAAATGAAATATTGGTTTTCTTTTTCCTCCTCCTCCTTTTTCTTCTTCTGCTGTTGCTCCTCCTTCTCCTCCTGCTCCTCCTGCTGCTGCTGGTAGTCATAAAGATCGAATAAGTTTTTTTCCTTTTTTTTTTTTTTTGATGATGAATGAAAAAAGATGTAAGATTGACTTGAGCGTAAGAGGAAAGAAAAAAAAAAATGGATTGATGAACAAAATGAAAAATGATGGGAAAAAGGTAATAATAATAATAATAATGAAAAGATTAAAAAATTTTCAAAAAAAAAATGGCGGATCGCAATAGAAAAAAAAAATTTTTTTTTTAGTCTTGTTTTTTTTTTTTTTTTTTTGGTTTCGTAAAAGGCGGTGGAAAGTTTTTTTTGGGAGGGAAGGGAAACGAGATCAAAGAAAGCGGTGGCTGTTTGTAAATATTTTTTTTTTCCTTTTCGTAACGTTCTCTCTCTCTCTCTCTCTCTTTCGATAGTTGTATTTAATGTTTCCTCTTTTTGGCGGGGGAGGGAAGAACTCGAGGGGGAGGGCATGAAGGCAGGAGGAAGGGGAGAGAGTGAGAGAGAAAAGGGACGTAATAATAATAGCCTTACACCGTTTGCCACTTCAACTTTTTCCTTAACTTCCGGTTTTATTACGTTTTATTTTATATATATTTGTGTGTGTGTGTGTGATATCCGGTAATTCATAGTTTTCCTCTTTTTTTTCCTTTTTTTTCTTTTTGCTTTATTCCTTTTTTAACAACTTTTAGTTTTTTTTTTTTTTTTTTTTTGTTTTGTTGTTCCTTCGTGTTAGAATAAACGGGGATATTATTATTATTATTATTATTATTATTATTATTATTATTATTATTATTATTATTATTATTATTATTACTATTATTATTAACATTATGCCATTTTCATTCACGTCAAACCCTTGTCTTTTTCCTTCCCTCCTTCTTTTCCTTCCTCCCCACCCTCCGTTTTTCCTTTCACAAAAACCAAAACGGATACGAAAACACCATATTTAGACTAAGGGGACTCCCTCCCCAATCTTCGATTTTTTTTTTTTTTGTTCGACCCTCGAAAATTTCTTTTATTGGTTCCTTTTAGCCTTTTTTTCCTTTTTTCTTCATCTTTTATGTCTTTTTCTTTATTTTTTTCACTTTTTCTTTTTTTCCTTTTTTTTTTTTTCAAATAAAGAATTTTGTTATTCGAGTTTATTATCCATCATCCTCTTCCTCCTCTTCCTCTTCTTTTGGTTTTTTTCTTCCTTTCCATCTTATGGCCTCGTCGTAAATGATTTCTTTTATTATTCTTCCCATTCTAAAAACTAGGAGAGAAAGGAAGAGAGAGAGAGAGAGAAAAATTCCCGGAGGAAAGTAATATTTTAAAGATTTTTTTTTATTAAGAGAGGGATCGAGAGAGAGAGAGAGAGTGAGAAAAGAGGAAATTTTGACCGAATCATTCAATCTGGTCGGTGAAAATGTAATTTTCCTAATAGAACCCATGGGGTAAAGGTTAAAAAGAGAGAGAGAGAGGGGGCAGAAGGTAAAAAAGAGAGAGAGAGAAAGATTTGATACGACCTACCGACAGATTTTGTAACGAATCCGTCTCGTAAATGAAATTTAAATAAAACAAAAAAGGTTTTTACGTGGCAGTAGTTGTGAGACCTGTGTGGCTCATTAGCGACCCACGTCAGGTCCTTATTTTTGGGATTTGGGGGGTTGGGGCGTGGGGGAAAAAGGAACCCGCGTGGTGAATATTATACGTAAACCTTTTCTTTAATAATTATTATTATTTTGAAAACGTTATGCGTACATTCGTGAGTGGATTTTTTCTTACTTTTTTTTATGTGAAAACAAATCCACTCCACACAGAGAAAGAGAGAGAGAGGTAGAGAGAAAGGGAAAGAGAGGGGGAAAAAAGGTTATTCGATGCCTTAAAGCATAATCATTCTTCATTCAAAAGAGATGTGCATATGTCAGCGAACTAAGAAAACATCATCCTTTGTCAATTATTACCATTTCGTGAGTGAGAGAGAGAGAGAGATACAAAGTAATAACGAAACAAAGAGAGAGAGAGAGAGAGAGCGTGTGTGTGTGTGTGTGTTTAGGAAAACACTAACATAAAAATGGGTGGTGTCTCTCAATCTTTTTAAATTTTCTTTTCCTTTTTTTTTTTTTTATTTAAATCTGACAAAGGTTTGAAATGAATGATTTTCCTTTGATGTTTATTTTTCCTTTCAACTTTCCTTTTTCTTCTTTTTCGCTTACTTATTTTTTTTTCTTCCTCTTTTTTTCGACTTTTGTAAAAACATTTTCGTGAGATGTAAACGTAAAAGAAAGCGTGCGTGGGGGGCGGCGGAAGCGGGAAGTAGCGCGAAAACCTTTTTTACCTTTGCCAGAAAAAAGAAAAGGAAATTTTCAAAGTATAATTTATTAATTTATAATAATAATAATAATAATAATAATAATAATAATAATAATAATAATAATTAATTAACAATTTCTTAAAACTATTATTATTATCAATTATATAATTAAATTACGACGAACAAATGACAAACAATTCATTTTTAACGAATACTTGAACCTTTTTCTTCCTTTTTTTTTTCGTTTCCCTCGCGAAATAATAATAATAATAATAATAATAATAATGTTAAAAAGTTTAATATGCATTATTAAAAACCTGTAGATTTTTCTTTTTTTTTCCATTGACGAATAAAAAAAAAGGAAAAAAGAAAAAATTATGCTAAAAGTTATTTACACTTAAAAAAAATTTTAATATGTAAATATAATAATAATAAATTTGAATACATTAGAAGTATATTTATTATTATTATTATTATTATTATTATTATTATTATTATTATTATTAAAATTACATTATAAAAGTCAACGAATTAAAAAAAAAGAAAATTTTTTTTCTAATTCCACGAAAAGTTTCTACGAACACGTTTACGTATAAAAAAAAAGGGGGGGGGAAATTTAATAGTAAATCGCTTTATTTACGTAATTATTAATTAATAAGTTTTTGCTTACGTCATAAAGACAAAAAGAAAAAGAAAGGAAGAAAAAGGAAAAAGAGGGAGAGAGAAAACAGTTTTTTTTCGTTTTTTTTTGGGCGCCGCGAATATTTGCTGTCGTTTGTTGTTGAAACTATTGAAAACTATAATGAAAGAGTCTGCCGATGTTTCTACGGCGGATCCATGTTAATTTGCATCTAAAAAAAAAAGAAAATGGCGGATGGGGAGGCATCACTTACGATATTTTATCGTCGTGTTTTCGTGCGTGACCGCGTTTTATTATTATTATTATAGTCGTCGTCGTCGTCGTTGACGCCATTTTTTTTTTGTTTTCGGTCGAGGAAAAAATCGTTTTATAACTTTTATCATTTTCTTTGCTTTTTCTAATGTTTCATCTCTCTTTCTCTCTCTCTCTCTCTCTCTCTCTCTCTTTGTATGTTTGTGTGTTTGTTTTTCTCCTTCTCTCTCTCTCTCTCTCTCTCTCTTCACTTTCTCTATGTGTGTGTTTGTTCGTTTTTCTCTTTCTCTCTCTCTTTGTTTGTCTGTTTGTTTCTTTCTCTCTCTCTCTTTCTATCAATCTGGCTGACCGTTTCTTTCTCACTCTCTCTCTCTCTTTATCAGTCTGGCCGACAGTATCTTCCTCTCTCTTTCTTTTTCACTCTCTTTGTCTCTCTGTGTTTGTTTGTTTGTTTTTCTCTCTGTCTCTCTTTTGCGTCTGTTTGACTCTGTCTCTCTGTGTCTGTCTGTTTGTTTTCCCTCTGTTTCTGTGTTTGTCTGTTTGTTTTTCTCTCTCTTTCTCTCATTTTTTCAGTCTGGTTGTCCGTATCTCTCTCTCTTACTCTTTCTATCAGTCTGATAATCCGCCTCTCTCTCTCTCTCTCTCTCTCTCTCACTTTTTTCGTTCTATCAGTCTGGCTTTCCGTTTTTCCTTCTCTCTCTGTCTATCAGTCTAACTTTCCGTGTCTCTCTCTCTCTCTCTCTCTCTCTCTCTCTCTCTCTCTATCATACTAGCTGTCCATCTCCTTCCCTCTCTCTCTCTTTCTCTCTCGTTAAAACCTTTTTATATATATATATTTAAAGATTTGTTTCCTCTCAATTAAACTCAAAGATGTGTTTCAATTACGTAATTACCTTTCATCATCGTCGTCGTCGTCGTCATTTATTTATTTATTTTTTTTGTTTACGACGTACTTTTTTTTTTTTAAATTCAACTCGTAAAAAGTTGGCAAACCTTAAATTGGAAATAATAATAATAATAACGATGGAATAAAATTTAACCGAAATCGATAGATAATAAAATAAAATTGAATTAATTTATTTATACGTGTATATATATATTTATATTGAAATGAAATAATAATAATAATAATAATAATAAAGAAGGGCTCCCCGATGAATTGAAAAAAGATTTTCCCGGTTTGAAAAAAAAAAGGGACCCTCAGGTGGTTTTTCCGTTGGAAATGAAATTTCATTTTCATCAAGTTGATTGCTTAATCAGGTAATTTAACTCAATAATTTCGAATTCGTATCGTATCTTTCGTCATTTCCGGTATTGCAAATGTTTTTTTCCCTATTTCCTCTCTTGTATTCCATCTCTCTCTCTCTCTCTTTCTCTCTTGTGTATCTGCGGTTCTTTTTCTTTCTTCTCGAAGTATTGAAGGAAAAAAAAGGCAAATCCAATTTCCACGATTTAAAAATCCAAAAAGGGGAAAGTGAGAGGGAGGAAGGGAGGAAGTGTGGGGATCGTTAAAAAAAAGAATTAAAGAAAAAAGGAAAGAGGGAAAAGAGTAGGAGGGAGGGGGGTGTTAGAAAATAACAAACAAACCGGAAGTAAATGAACTTGTTAACGGTTAAAATGTAATTTCA
The DNA here is from genome assembly GCF_000006295.1 of Pediculus humanus corporis. Lineage (NCBI taxonomy): Eukaryota > Metazoa > Arthropoda > Insecta > Psocodea > Pediculidae > Pediculus > Pediculus humanus. Next base: position 1,167,737 of record NW_002987891.1, on the reverse strand, counting down.
TTTCATTGGTTTCAATTCAAGGTAAAATTTCAAAAGGTTTTTTCTTTTTTTTTCTGTTTTATTATTATTATTATTATCATTATCGACGTGTAAAAAAAAAAGAAAAAACGTGGCGCCAACTGTTGCTGTTTACATTTTTTTTTTTATTTACCACGTCTCTCAATTTTTTTTTTTTTATTTTAATTGACGGAAAAAAAATTATTTAAAAAGAAAACCGTTAATCAAACGCCATATTTATTTTATTTTATCTTCTGCTTGAATTTCTTTTAATTTTTTTTTTCTTGCTATTGAACAACATTAATTAAAGTCTTATTTATTTATTTATTTATTATTATTATTATTATTATTATTATTATTATTATTATTATTATTTTTCATCGCCATTTTTCAAAAAAAAAAAAAAAAAAACTTAGACGAAATGTTACTATTATTATTATTACACGCACTAGTTTTTTTTAAAAAAGAAAAAAATTGACGAAAAGTTTATATTTTACGTGGCAGAAGAAGGAAAAAGAGAAAGAGAGAGAGAGAAGGAAAAAGTTGATTAAAAATGTGAGAGAATGAGGTAAACCAAGTTTTTCAATTCAAATAAAATAAATGTTTTCTCTTTTGTCCGAGATTTAAACTAAACAACGTCCATTAAACCTTACAAAAAGGTCAGCATTTGTTTCCTTAAGCACATTTTAAAAAAAAAAAAGAGAGAGAGAGAGAGAGGAAGTGAGTGAGCGAGCGAGCGAGTGAGAAAGAGAGAGAGAAAAAGGAAAACTGTGGAAAAATAATAATGAAAAGAAAGTAAAAGCGTAAAGAGTTTTCGAGCGAAACGAACGAACGAACGAACGTAGAGAGAGAAAGAGAGAGAGTGAGAATGAAATAGACAAATGTGTGTGTGAGAGAGAGAGAGATAAAATAGAAAAGAAAAAAAAAGTAAAAGAGAGAAAATGAAATGAAAACTCTTTAATCAAAATTGAAAAATACCAAAAAAGGTCATTTGGATATATTTTTCTTTCCCCCCTCTCTCCCCTCCTCTCTCCCTCTTCCTCCCTCCCCTCCCCACCTTTTCTTAACCTTTTGAACTTTTCTTTCTTTCTTTCTTTTATTTAATACAAAAAAAAAATTTTTATTTTCTGTCTCTGACGTTTTTTGTTTTTTAAATATTATTATTATTATTATTATTATTATTATTATTATTATTATTATTATTATTATTTAATGTTGATGACGTATTAAATTCGTTTTTCATTTCCCCCCTCCCTCTCCCTTTCATCAATCGATCAGAACCGAATCCCCCTCTCTCTCTCTCTCTTTTTTTATTACCATATGCATCACATTCTATCCATCTTCGTTTCGTTGTTGTTGTTGTACGTGAAACATTTTTTTTTTTTTCCCATTTAATTTAAAATTCATTCGACCCTTAACGGTTTAACTGTCTAATGACACGTTATTTATTTAATAAGTTAAAAGTTAAAAAGATTAGTAGAAAAAAAGAATAAAAGGAAACAAAAAAAAAAAAAAATGGCAGCCGAGTGAGTTTTTAAAACGATTAAATTTAATTTTTTTTACCCTTTCGAAAAAAAAAAAAAAAAAAACGGAAAAAGAACAAAAGAAAATGTGAAATATTATATATATTTGAGAGAGAGAGGGAGAGAGAGAGAGAAAAGTGGAAGCAGAAGAAAAAAATCAAAAAAAAAAAAAAAAAATGGCGTTGAAAGAAGGCATAAAAAAAAAAAAGTAAAACGTTAGGGATGAGTTTTAGGGAAAGGATAAATCCACGTATGATAGAACGGAAGATATAAAAACAAAACCGGAAATAACAGGTAGAAATAAAAAAGCCGACCGTGAAAATCAAAATGATGACGTCACTTTAGACACAAGCAAAAGACTAATATATGTGCATTAAGGGTCGGAAAAAAACGTTATTATTATTATCATCATCATCATCGTCGTCGTAAATTACGTAATTCGACACTTTTAAGAAAGTTAACAAAAAAAAAAGTGTCAATAGAAAAAATTTGACGACGTAATACCCATACGTTATTTTTTAATGAAAATGACGTCAGTGACGCGTTCGTGTGACGTCACCGTCAGCGTAAATTAACACCCACTCACCCACCCCCCCGAACAAAACGTGATTATTGTTTGTTTCGAAGGATTTGTTAAACCACCCCGAAAAATTCTTTCATTTGAAAAAGGATAAAAAATGGGGGTGGAGAGAAGGGGAAAGAGGGTTAAAACAACCCTTCGAAAGAGTGAGAAGAGGAGAGGAAGGACAGGGATCAATTGATGAAGTGATAATTCAAAGAAAAAATAATAATAATAATATACGAATATTTAAATATAAAAACCGGAAATAGAAAAAAAAAGAAGTTTTAAACGTAAATATATATTTTAAAAAAATTTGTTGATTCGTGAGAGGGTTGCAAAACAAAACAACAACAACAACAAACGACAAACAACCCCTAATATTTAAAGTATCGATTATTGATTTAATAAAAAAAAAAAAAGGAAAAAAGGGATGAAAACGAAAAGGAACGACGAAAGTACAAAAAAAAATATATAATTTCATATCCCCGAGTGGGCCCCCGGGGGAAGGGCCCTCGGGGAAGGGCCCCGAAACATATGAAATGAAAAAATATTTTCTTGTTGTTGTTGTTGTTGTAATTTCAACATGTCGGACGACGCCGCGGGATTAAAATATTTTTTTTTATTTATTTCATTTTTTTAAAATGATAAATTAAGATGGTACGAATGATAAAAAAAAAAAAAATTTTCGTGCGTTTTCGTGCGTGTTCGTGTGCGTTCGTGTGCGTGCGCATTCAAAAAAAAATTTTCCTTTTAAAAAACTTTTTTTTATATTTTTTATCGACACGCGAACGTAATTAAAAAAAAAAAAGGAAAATTTTTTTTATAAGGTTACATTCGTTCCGCCATTTTTTTTTTTATAAATTTTTTCTGCTTGATTACGTCATTAAATTTTTCAACCAATCAAAAAAATTATTTTTTTTTTTTAATTTTTCTTCATTTTTACTTTAATCTATTTTTTTTTTTTTTTTTTTTTTTTTTTGGAAATTTTCAAACAAAATCAATCTTATCATTCTTATCAGTATTATTATTATCATTATTATTATTTATAAATATGTTAGAGTTTTTCTTTTTCTGAGACTCGATTTAAATTTATTTATTTATTTATTTATTTATTTATATTATAAAATAAATTTATATATATATATAAAAGTCAGACGTTACGTGTCACTATTAAAAAAAAAAACAAAAGAAAGGAAATTAAAAAAGTTTTTTTTTTCCTTTTTTTCTTTTCTCCTCTTTTTTCGCATATCGAATATGAGATTTTAATGAATTTTTTTTTTTTATCGTGGCACCAACGTTTATATATATATATTTAATTTTTTACTTTTTCTATAAATTTTCGAGTAGTACGTAAATCTTTTTAATTTTTTTTTCTTTTTCCTTTTTTCAAACAATTAATTTCCAAGAGAGTTTTTTTTTTTCTAAAATAAAATTAATTAAGTAAAAAGAAAAAAAAAAGGAAAAAAAAACTCGAGTCTGCTTCCACTTTTAAAAATTATTTCCTATCAAAATTTTACAAAAAAAAAAAAAATTTTTTTTTTCTCTCTTTCGATCACATTATTTTCAAAAATTTATTTTTCATTATCATTATCATTATTATTATTATTATACTCATCACGTGGGATACACACCTGAACCTTTTTCCAAACCTTTTTTTTTCTCGGGTAAAAGGTTGTTTGTTTGTTTTTCTAAATCATTCGATCGGAAATTTTTTTTTTTTCGATTTTTTTTCGATTTTTTAATCATTATTATCATCATTATTAATAATCCACCCCGTCATAGTTTTAAAATGTTTTTTTTTTTTACTCAATTAAAGGTTTATTTATTCTTTTTTCCTTTGACTTCCTTCCTTTGACTTTTTTTTCTTTAGTCGATCGTACAAATAACAACGGAAAAAAAGGGAAAACAAATAATTATTTTTATAACGTTTAAAAATTTAAAAAAAAAAATTTTCCTTTGACAAAACAATTCCTTTGATAAAAAAGGAAAATGTTTTTTTCTTATAAAAAATTTATGATAAGAAATAATTTTTCCTTACGTATATATATATTTAATAATATTTATTTATTTCCGTTTCAGGTAAGTTGAAAATTTTTCTTCGATAAAAAAAAAATTAAAATTAGAAGGAGGTAGTAGTGATAAGAAGCGATGAGGAGGATTGATAAGAAAAACGATTATGATGGTGGTGGTGGTGGGGGGGAAAACAAATATGGCGTCGTCGATATTAAAACTCGTAAGTTTATAATAATTAAAAAAAATTTTCCCTTTTACGCAATTAAATCTTTCAATTAATCGATTAGCGACCCCGTATTGTTTTAATATTAACATATATATATATATATATATATATATATATATATATATATATATATATATATATATATATATATATTGCAACGTTGCCAAATCGTGCGTTAAACAACAACAAGAGCAACAACGTAAAACGCGCGTACGTCGACGTACACACACACACACACGCACAATTTTAAATTTTAACGTAACGTTTACATGTTCGTCGTATCTTTAGAAAAAATTTTAATTTCCGGTTTTCTTTTTTTTTCGAATTTAAATTTTTAAAATTTTTTACTCGCATAATTATTTTATAATTTTACGAGTAATTTAAAAACTTTTTTGATTTTAATAATAATAGATAATGATAATGATGATGATGATAATGATGATGATAAAAGTTTAATAAATAAGTTTTTAATTGTATTATCTGATGCCACGAACCGTTTTAATCGTACGTAAAAATATTTATTTACAAAAGAATATATTTATTTACAATAGTGTAATTTTCATTATTTTCATTATTATTATTATTTTTACGTACTTTTGTCTGTTTGTTCGTTTGTTTGTTTGTTCGTTTTTTTGTTTGTTTGTTTATCGTAGTAAAAAAAAAAATATTAAAGAGAGAGAGAGAGAGAGATTAAATTCAGAGGTTGAAAAATGTCGTTATCATCGATATTATAAAAAAAAAATTTTTTCGTTTTTGACGTCATTAAAAATTCAAAAAAAAATTTTTTTATCGTCTGCTAGAGACTACTGATGACGATGATGATGTTGTTGCTTCTGCTTCTGTTGTTGTTGTTGTTGCTGTTTTTGCATTTTGAATTTTCCGCGAGAGAGAGAGAGAGATGAACGACGACAATCGTTTCCGTCATTGGCAAATTTTCTTTTTTTTTCTTTTTCTTTTTTTTACTATCGCTTTTATCTCTCTCTCTCACACACTCTCGTTTATTTTCATTTCGTTTCCTTATCATCTCTCTCTCTCTCTCTTTTTTTTTTATATCCTAACGATAATCATTCGTTTTTCTTCTCATTTCCTTCCGCGCAATTTTTTTTCTTTTTTCCTTTCGTTTTGTTTTTTATTTTTATTTCTCTTATCTATAATTTGTTTTTCTTCTGCTTTTAAAACGTCATCATATCATCACGTGAGGAGGTACAGAGGTAGGGGAGAAAGAGAGAGTGAGGGGGGGGAGGGGAGAATGAAAAAGGAAGGAAATATAATTTTTTTTTACTCTAAATAAGTAAATAACATCCGTCGTTTTTTTTTTTTTTTTAAATTTCGATTTTCAGTTTACCTTTTTTTTTCTTAAACGTTTTATTATTATTATTATTATTATTATTATTATTATTATTATTATTATTATTATTATTATTATCGTCTTTTGTTATTTTTTTAATTGCTTTTTCTTTTTTTTTTTGAGGAGTAATTTCTAAAAAAAAAAAAGAAAGAAAGAAAGAATGAAAGAAAAAAAAAAGAAAAACAATTTCAATTACGGTTTTTTTTTTTTTTCTTTTCGTAATTAGAGTAAGAAAAATGCGTGAAAACTCTCGGAATCAGGTATAATTAAAATAATAATAATAATAATAATAATTAATTAATTCCAGGCACGCCAAAGAAGTATTAAAATAATAATAATAATAATAAAGAAAAGAAAAGGGAAAAAAAGTAAAATTTTATTTTTATTGTTTTTTTTTCCCCGTCCCCGGTTTACAATTAAAAAAAAATCATCATCATCATCATTATTATTATTATTATTGATGTTTTTTTGTTTCTTTCATTAGTTTGATTGTACCTGGTTTTTTTAAGTGTATAAAAAAAGAGAGAAATGGGAAGAGGGGGAAAGAGAGAAAGGGGGAAAAAGAAAGGAAAATGTGGAAAAAATATTAGCTTTCGGGTTAAATCACGATCACCTTCGAGGCACGATGATCCTCTTGACGTTTGTCTGACTCCACTTTTTTTTTCCTTTTTTTTTTTTTATGTTTTATTCATGTTTTACTTTAATGAAAACAAAAAAAGGAAAAAAAGGATAAAAAAAATGTTTTTTATCCTTTTATTTTTAGTGAAAACGTTTTTTTTTCTTTTCGCAAGCAAAAAAAAATTCATTGGAAAAATTTTGTTAAAATTTTATCGTTTACCTTAATTATTTTGAAATCAACGACAAACACAACAAGAATGACACCGAATACAACAGAAAAAAAATTAACAATGACATAAATATTAACGACAACACCAGTAATAGCCGCAAAAACAACAACGACTACACTAGTAATAGCAGCAAAAAGAAAAACAGTAAATACAGTAAATGCAGGAACATCAGTAATAAGAGTAATAACAACAACAACAACACTACTAAATGCATCAGCGACCAAAATAATTACTACAACAAACACAAAAATAAGAAAAACATCAACAACAGTAAGTACAGCAGGAACAACAACAATAATAATAACAACAAAAGTAACAAAGGTAGTAACAACAACAACAACAACGGTAGCAACAATAACTAGAGAAACAGCTACAAAAGTAATACCGTTAATAACTGCAACAACAAAAGTAACAACAACTACACCAGTAGAAGCAACAAATACCACAACAGTAAATACAGTAACAACAACATCAACATGAATAATAGAAACAACACTACTAAATGCATGAACGGCAAAAATAATAACTGCAATAAACGCAAAAATAATGAGGACATCAACAACAATAATAGCAACAAAAGTAACAACATTAGCAACAACAACAAAAGCAACAACCGCAACAACAATACCTATGACGACAACTACAAAAGTAATAACGGTAACAAAACTAACTACAACAGCAACAACAACAACATTTACGAAAACAGTAACCAACAATAGTACTTACAACAACAGTATCAATCACGATAATAACAAGTTCAATAGGAACCGATTTAAATCAAGAGATTTAATCAAGAAAAGGTTAAAGGTCATCGAAGAAATCCCAAATATTGAACGTAAAACATCAAAACAACCAAGAGAAAAAATAACGACAAACAATATAAAAAAACTTGAAGGTCGATCTTTCGATTATTTCATCACATAAGGAAGGGAGACCGCATTTTTTTTTTTTTCCAAAGGAGAGGCAGGGGCGGTGGTGGTGTTGGGGGGGGGAACGGACGGACGTTCGCTCTAATTTGATACACTCTCGAAAAAAAAAATTCAAGACATGGAAAATACGTGCGTGACATTTTCTTTTTATTTTCTTTTTATTCTAGAAACAAAAAAAAAAAAAAAAAGGATCACACACCTGAATCATTTTAAATTGAAAAAAAAAAAGATGTCACAACACACAAACCCACGTGTGGCACGTGTCTTCTGCTTTAGAGATTTTTTTTTTTTAATGGATTTATAAAAGAAAACAATAACAAACAACAGCAAAAAAAAAGAAAAAAAAATTAAAATCATACGAGTTGTTTGTTTCATTTTAAATTATATGTGTATGCAAATTTAATTTTTCCAGAATTTTCTTTTTTTTTTGTTCTCCAGCACGTTGTACGCACGTGTAACAACCGGATAAACAAACAAAATCAAATCATTTCGCCGCGTTTTTTTTTTACTTTTACCGCCGTTCGTCATCAAAAGAAAAGGATAAAATCACGTTTCTTTTTTTTCTGGAGTTTTTTTCACTTCCAGGAGAAAGAGAAAGAGAGAGAGAGAGACAAAATTATAAAATTAATTTAAATCCATGAAAATATCAAATCCGATTCGAATTCCAGGGTAACGAAAGGTGAATTACATGGAAAAACAAAAACTTTTCCTGGATTGGTATCGTCTTCATTTCTTTTCTCCATAATTTTTAACTTTTTGTTTGCGTGATGAACCTTTTTCTCCTCCTCCTCCTTCTCCTTTTCCTTCTTCTTCTTCTTTTTCTCCTCTTCCTCCTTCTTTTTCTTCTTCTTCTGGCCCTCCTCTTCCTTAATCTTCTTCTTTTTCTGGACAAAAAACAATTTATTGTACATTGACGACAATGTAATAATATCGAATTTAATTCCACGTTTTTTTTTTCTTTTTTTTCATACGTAACGTTATTATCATTATTTAATTGCTGACACTTTTATTTCGAATTCTCTCACCGCCGCCGAACCGCCACAACCCGCCTCATTCATTATTTTCTCCTCCAAAGTTTTTCTTTTATTGAATGTTTAAAAAGTCATTTCACGACGAGTAACTTTTTCAGTTTTTTTTTCTGATAAAAATAACCCCGACCGTTTGGGGTCGTGTGATAATTAATACAAAAAGTGATGATAATTAAAATAATAAAAAAAGTTTTTTTTTTTTTTTAAAAAATTCTAATTCCACGTGAAAAAAAGAAAAAGTTTTGTTTTCTTTCTTTACTCTCAACGTCATTGCCATCGATTTTTTTTTTCGGGGAGGGGAAGGAGAGTGAGGGGGTTTATTATTAATTTGAAAGGGTCGTAAGTTGTGAGAAAAATATTAATAATAATAATAGTATGTGTGCGTGAGGGAAAGAGAGAGAGAGAGAAATGAAAAGTTTATATTCTCACCAGATTACTCGAGTTATGTGTCATTTTTATTAAATTCGTACACGAGTTTATTGATTCCCGAGATCGTGTTAAAGAAAAAAAAGAGAGAGAGAGAATGTGTGTGTGTGTGTGGGTGCGTGAAAGAGGGAGAGAGTGAGAGAGAGAAAAATTTTTTTATTACCATCATCTCTCGCACACAGCATTCACCCTTTTTGCCATTTTGTTCATTTCACGACTTTCAACCTCTTTTTCCTCCCTCCCCCTTTTTCCCCCTTTTCTTCCCCCTTTTCTTCCTTCTTCCCGATTTATTAGGAGGAATGGGCGTGATTCATTCATTCCTTAAACGGATGCGTGTGTGCGTAAATGCGTGAACGTCTCTCAAGTTTTTCCCCATCGTCCGAATGTATTTCTCTCAGTGCAATCCCAATAGAAAAAGAAAAAGGCGCGAAAAACGCGGCGTTTCCGGTTGAAAATGATCGAAAGGATGAAAGTATAAAAGTGCGTGTGTGCGTGCGCGTGAGAGATAGTTTTTCAAGGTCGTTAAACTCGATTTCCCAAATCGTTTTTTCCTTTGTAAATGTTTTTTTCTTTTTCTCTTTCTCGCATAATTGCTTAATTACACGAAATGAATTTTAATATTTAAAATTTTATTTTTATCCGATAAATTTGTTTATTATTATTATTATTATTATTATTATTATTATTATTATTATTATCATCATCATCATCATTATTATTAGTTTTTCACAGCATCCGCCATTTTAATTTCTTTTTTTAACTATTTTTTTTTTGGTTTGGTTTTGTATTTCGCGTGTGACGTTTTGGAAAATTTCAAAACGTACAAGACGACGATGAAATTGATCGTCGTGGAAGCAGAAAAATTCCAAAAAAATGTTTTTTTTTTAGTATTTCATGGCGAATCGAATTTTTTTTTTTTTCATGGGTCGGCTTTTTTTTTAATTTCTCTCTCACTCTTTCTCACTCACTCTTTCTCTCTCTATCTCCTTCCACGTCATTTGCCAACACCCATTTGTTGCAATAAAACTTTAGCTGAATGTTGAAACATGCAATAAAATGTGTCAGCACGTACAAAAAGTCAATAAAGATGGCGATGATTGAACAACTTGTTTGTTTACTCTCTCTTTAACCTCCCAATTTTTTTTTTCACCTCTCTCTCTCTCTTTCTCTCTCACTGCCCTAATAAAATAAAAAGAGAGAGAGTGAGAGAGAGGGCGTCATGTAGCTTTTATTTAAAAAAAAAAAAAAAAATTAATCGAAATAACGATTCGATCGTTGATTAATATCGTAACGGTTATAAATTTTATTACGTTTTTTTTTTTTTTTTTCTCAAAAACCGGAAACGAATCGTTCGTCGTACAAACAAACAAACAAACAAAATCAAATTTTCACCATCGCGACAAACCAACACACAGGCGGGAAAAAAAAAAGAAAATTTTTTTTTTAAATTTATCATTTTTCGCGAAAAATTCATATTTTAAAATAATAAAAACAAACAATTTACTTTGACAAACAAACAAGTAAACAAACGACAAAAAAAAAAGACAAACACGTTTCCTCCGTGCGGTAGTAGTAAGAGGAAGTCAATATTGAATTTTTTTTTTTTTTCATGCCCAAAAGGTAATCTGCAAAAAAAAAAAATTTTTTTCCCTTTCATTTTCGTTACGTCACAATCATCATCATCATCATCATCATCATCATTATTATCATTGCGAATCAATTTTTTTTTTTCACTTCCGGTTTAAAAAAAAGAAAAAAAACTTTTCAAATTTAATTAAGCCCGAATTGTTGTTGTTGTTTGTGTCTTTTTACCTAAAAAAAAAATTAAAACTTTTGAATTAAATCGTGGCAGTAGAATAAGTTGTTGTTGTTGTTGTGCCACCGTGTGAGTGCGTGCGTGCGTGCGTACGTGCGTCGTGTAAGAAATGAAATGAAAAAAGAAAAATTAAAAATCGATAATCAAAAAACGTGTTTTGATTTATTATTGTAAGGTAAACAATAAAGATCTCTCTCTCTCTCTATCTCTCTTTCTCTCTCTCACTTTTTAAATTAAAATAGTTTTAATTTTTATTTCTATCTCTCTCTCACTCTCTCTCTCTCTCTCTTTCTTTTTGGGGGGGTTAGTATAAAATACTAAAGTAAAGCGCAAGTGACAAATCAAAATAAAAAAAAGTTTATTGAATTCAAACAGCTTGTTTCCGTTCGTGCGTGCGTGCGTGCGTGTGGAAAGAGAGAGAAAGAGGGGGAGGGGAAAAGCAGAAGACGAAAAATTTAAACGAACCCTTTTTTTTTTTGACACTGAGGAATGTTAGTAAGGGAAGATGGAAGGAAAAGGTTTTGTGATTTCTTATCAATTAAGTTTCAGTCACCGCCACCACCGCCCCCACCCCTCCCAAAGGGCTATTTTATACATTAATCAACTTACGGTGAAAGGGTGTGATTCATTTCACGTCTGAAATAACTAATGCCACGTTTTTTTTTCAAAACAACAGCACTTGAGATGGTGATAATAATAATTAAACGCGACGACATGTTTTTTTTTTATATAATTAAATGGCGTCGTCGTGACGTCATCGATAATTTTTCAAAATAACCGTTTTTCGATCAAAAAAATCGTTATAAAAGGAATGTGATAAGAGAGAGAGAGAGGGGGGGAGGAGAGGGAGAGAGACGAAATATATTAGAAGAGGAGAAAAAAGGGAAACTTTTTTTTTTTTTAAAGACAAAAATAACATTAGGGAAATGATGTGAAGTGAAAAAGTTTTTTTTTTCCTCTCTCTCTTCCCCCCCCACTCTCTCTCTCTCTCTCACGTTTCTATCGATTATGATGCTTCAAGCGCTCCTCGCGGATTTTATCCGGTACTAAAAATGAACTTATTGACCGTCTTTTTCATTCGGATCATGTGCGGTCTATATCAAATCCATTTTTTTTTCTCTCCTTCTTCTTCTTCTTTTTTCTTCTTTCTACTTTTTCTACTTTTTCTTCTTTTATAATTTTATCATGATCATTATCATCATCATCATTATTATCATTTTATTAAAACTTTGAATTTACAACAAAAAAAGGAGAAAAGAGGAAAGAGAAGAAAATTCAAATTTCCACTCTCGGAAAAGTAATATTAATAATAATAAATTTTTTTTTTTTAAATCATTCATTCAATCATTCAATCATTCATTCAAATATGAGATCGTTCGTCGTAAACGAACCCGCGTATAATAATAATAATAATAATAATAATAATAATAATAATAATAATAATAATAATAATAATATAAAAGAGGTAATAAAATGAAATGATGGCGTTAAATTAATTTTATTATAAAAGTTAAACGTTAAAATTTTTCTACCTTTACTTCTCTCCACCCAATTTATTATTATTATTATTATTATTATCATCTTTTTGTTACCGAATATTTTCACTTCCGGTTTTTCCATTCAACCATGAACGGATTTTAAACGAAAAAGTTTTTTCATCAATTTTTCTGATTGAGAAAAATAATTTTTTAATTTTTTTCGTAATGGACCGCCATGACCGACACCGCCAAAGCCGCCATCTTTCATAGTCGCCACCATATCCGTTTCCGCTTTTGTCATCGTTTGTCAACGATTTTGTTTTTTGTTTGTTTCGTTTCGTTTCGGGGAGGGAGAGGAGGGAAGAAAAATTATCGCGGGAATAAATTTTAAAATTTTTCCTCTCTCCTCCCTTTTCCCTCCTCTTCCCTCCCTTCCACAGCATCCATTTCCGGTTTGGTTTTTTTTTTCAAATATTATTATTATTATTAAATAAACTCCCTTATCAATCGCGTTATCATCATCGTAAATCCTTTTTTAAAAAGGAAATAATAATTCTTTAAGTTATTAAATAAAACACAAAAAAATTCTATTTAAGTAAATAAATAAATTATCATTATTATTACTATTATTATTATTATCATTATCATTATCATCGTCGTCGTTAAAGGCACTTAAAAATAATCCAGAACGATTCCAGTAGAAAAAAGAAAAGAAAAGAAAAGAAAAATATATATATAATTTTTGATATCGAAACAACCTCTCATCGATATAATCCTTTCTCTCTATCTCTCTCTCTTTCTCTTTCACTCGAGATCATCGACAGCATCTTCTTTTTCTATAAGAGGAGAAGGAGGAGGAGTAGGAGGAGGAATTAGTGCCCTTAGATTAGCCTCCCCCTATTCGGGTTGTTTTATCTCACTTTCACGCGTGATTTTCCACGTAAAACGGGATTTAAACCGAAACCCCTCCCCTCTCTCTCTCTCTCTCCCCCCTCATTCTTTTCTTCATATCTGGGAAAAAAATATTTTCTTTCTTTTTCTTTCTTTCTTTTCGTTATTATTATTATTATTATTATCATTTCTTGTTCTCCAGAAAAATAAAAAGAAAAAAATGAAAAACTTTAACCGAATTTTTTTTTTTTAATAAGTTTTCCCTTCGTTTGTTGTTGTTTGTTTGTATTTTGTTCGGTATAAAAATTATCCTTCTTGTTGTTTTCATCGCACGTATAATTTTAAGGTTTTTCCCAAAAGCAGAAGAAAAAAAAAAAAACATTTCGGTCGAAATTAATTTTTTTTTTTTTTTTATGATGAATTGAAATAAAAGAAGAAACAACAACAACAACAACAAACTCGCGGCGGTATGTAATAAATTTAAATTTTTTTTTAAAGGGGGGCAGCTGGGGTGGGGAAGGGGGGAAGAGAGAGCATATACGAATCGTGATAGAAGGGAGAATGGGTGACGTCATAAATAAAAATATAAAGAAAAAAGAAAGAAAAATGTGTGTGTGTATATATTTTTTTGGAAAAAATTCAATTTTTTTTCTATGTTTGTTGTTTTTGTTTTTACCGCTTTTGAAAATAGATTATGCGTGACTGAAAAAAAAAAAATTTAGTCTACCGTTTGTTTGTTCGTTTGTTTGTTTGTTTATTACCCGAGGGTAAAAAAAAAAAAAAACCAAAAAATATGTTTTCATGATATAAAATTGTTAAAATCAATTAATATCAACGTCGTAGTCGTCCTCGTCGATATATTAATTTAATTTATTAAATTTTGTATTGATTTTAACGTCGACGACGATAATAATAATAATAATGATAATAATAATGATGATGATGACTTCGCGATTGATTTAACGACTCTTTTTGCAAACGTCACCCTTGTTTAGCCGCCAATAATTTTGTTTATTTATTAATTTTTTTTTCTTCCCTAAATCGTCACTATAATCAACACGTGCGCCAAATTATTATTATTAATAATAATAATAAATAATAATAATGATAATAATTTTTTAACGCGGACGGGAAAAAAAATGGCGACTCCGGTTTGAAAAAAAAAAAAAATTTTTTTTTTTTTTTTCACATTTTTTTATTTATTTATTTATTACGGTCAAAGCGCTTTCTAGTGACCGTTATTCGAATTAATAACGGTCAATTAACATCCGGGTTTTTATCCCCTTTTTTTTTTTTTTCTTCTGCTTCGAGTTTTTGTTTTTTATTTTCACGGTCGTTGTTTTTTTCTTTTTTTAAGTGTTTTATTCTTCCGTTTTCATCTTTTCTCTTTTTTTTTTTCTCTCGAAAATTTTTTTATCTTTAATAACGTTCGATTGTCATCTTATTAATAATAATAATAATGATAATGATAATAATAATGAAACGAGATGAAAAACTCGAAACGAAAATAATACACATGAGTGGTATATATATTAAAAATGAAATCCTTTTGTTTTTCTTTTCATCATCATCATCATTATCATCATCATTATCATAATAATAATAATAATAATCTTGGATAACGTATTTTAGCGTGTGACGTTCTTTATAATTTTCACTCTCTTGTCTCGAACACACAAAAAGTTACAACAAATTGTTTTCGTTTCCTTTCGAAACACAGCAAAACTTTTTCTTGTTGTTGTTTTTGTTGTTTGTTGTTTGTGACCGTCGAGAAAAAAAACAAAAACAAACAACAATTTATACGAATCGAGATTTTCGGTCGTCACGGTTTGTCATTTCGCTTTAATTATTATTATTATTATTTTAAAAATTTTAAAACAACAAACAAAATGAAATTTATATATATTCGTTTATTATTATTATTATTACAAAGATGGCGGCATCTTAGACGACTATGACGTAACGTATGTTTGTTTTGGCTCTTTTTTTTTCCATTTTGTTGTTTTTATCCATCAAAGTCGGATAACAACAATTAAAATAATAAATAAATTTGAAAAATTATATTTTTTAATTTCAAATTAATAAAATAAGGAGGGAAAAAAATTTTATTTTACTTCCGGTGGAACGAGAAAATCTCGAAACAAAAAGAAATCGTTTCCGTCGTTTTTTTATCTTTATTTATATATATATTTTTTTTTCGTTTGATGCGTTGCGAGTATCGGATCACGTTTTTTTGTTTGTTTGTTTTTTGATGTTTTAAAACCCGGAACCGGAAGTCGAGGAGAAAAGAATTTTTCGCGGATTAAATTGAAAAGGATTAATAAGAGAGAGAAAGTGTTTGAACGATTTCATCGAAATATTTCTTTCTAAAAAAAAAAGTTTTAGTTTTTTTCTTAATCCTTAATAAATAACAAACGCGGCGTGGAAAAAAAAACGTGGAAGGAACGATAACGATGAATCGATATGACGTGGTTGTAGAAATAAATCGAACGAAAATGTAAAAAAAAAAAAAAAACTATAAATGAATTAAAAATCTTAATTTTTTTTTTTGTTTAACCGTCATCGTTTTATTTATTTAAACTCTAACTAACGTTTTATAATAAAACCGGAAGTGAATTATTTTGTCAAAGGAAAAGAAAGTAAAAACCGGAAACGGAGAACAAAAAAAAAATTAAAAAAAAAAAAACAAAAATGAAAAAATAAAAAATTGATATCGGATTTTTTTTTTTTTTTTATTTACGTTGTTTAACTTGTATTTCCTTTGAGGTTAAAAAAAAAAAAACTAAATATCCGGTTTCCGGTTTCCGTGTGTGTGTGTATATATATAAAAGTCTTAAACCGGTCCTGTGGCTTTTCGCTCTTGAACAAATACACGCGTTCCTGCATAATTGAAAAAGTAGTAAAAGTTGAAATTTTATTCATCCAAGGGCGCTTTCCTTGCCCTCATTTAATATTTTATTATTATTATTATTATTTATTCATGAAATCGTGTTCCTTGAGGTTTCAACGGGATACCGGGATTACATTCGAACGGAAATAGTTGTAAATTTACCCCTTTCCCGAAACCCCCAACCCTCACTCCTCCTCTTTTCGCATACGTCCGCCATTTTTTTCGTATACAAAAAATTTTTTTATTTTCGTCATCATCATCATCATCATCATCGTAATTATTTTCTGTTTGTTTGTTTGTTTTCTAACCGTTTCCGGTTGTTGTTGTTGTTTTCATCGTTATAAAAAAAAATTTTTTAATTTTTAAAAAAGAAAAAATCTGATAGTGAGGAATTGGTTGTTGGAAAATGGTTAGCGCCTCGAGCGCGCCAAAAAAAAAAAAAGAAAATGGCGCTCATTAATAAACATTTTTTTCGTTCGTTCGTTAATAAATATTAATAATTTTTCTTTTGTAAAAATTTCTCGAGGGTTTACCGTGTAAATTTCACCGGGTGTCTCTCTCTCTCTTTCTCTCTTTCTCTTGAAAAGGAGGAACATAACCAACTGTTACTAATATCAATTAGACATTCAGAAACAACAACAACAACAACAAGAGTTTCTTATTCTAAGGGAAAAATATGATGGAGATGCGGAAAATATCACGGAAAGAAGAAAAGAAAAAATAAGAGAGAGAGAGAGGGGGGGATAGGGGGAGAGAGAAAGGGCAAATGGTGGGGTTGGTAGGCATGATGTGGTCGGATAGGGTCGGGTAAAAGATTTTTGGAAGACGCCAAAAATTGGAATTTAAAATTTAAATGCCGATGACATGAACGTATAAAAATCAATATCGGGCTACCGCTTTACTCCCCGAACAACCGAAGGGTGGCCTCGTGCCGCACCCTTTACGACCTTCCCAATCCCTCCTCCCCTTTACTCCCTTGTACTCCCCTCTCTCCCCTCTTACCCCGTCTCCACCGTCGTGTTTTTCTCTCATTTTTTATTATTACCTCCTCTCTCTCTCTTTTTTTTCTTTTTTCGCCCGCGTTTTTCATCTTCTTTCTCTTCATCTCCTCTTCCCCCCTTCTCCTCCATTTTGTTCTCGTCGTTTCTTTTTTCCTTCCTGCCTTCCTTCCGTGTTACTCCGTTGTTGTTTTATTTTCATGTCCCGGAGTCAATTTTTTCATGTCATTCCCCTTGTCGTATTATACGTATTCATGTATATTTCAATAATAAAAAAAAAACTGAAAATTTCTTATTCGTTTCCGCCGGAAACGGAAAAGAAGAAAAATTTAAACGAAATAATTTTTAAATATTATTTCCGGTTTTTTTTTTTTTTTTGGAGTACATAATCGATTTGTTTGTTTTTTTTTTTTCCATTTCGACGTTTGTCGATTGTTTTGATATTGATAATAATAATAACAACAAACCGTTTGTTGTTTTCACACGATGATGATGATGATAATAATAATGATGAATCACGTATAAAACACAAAATGGTTATATTATATTTTTGATTTAATTTTTTTTTTCCGTTTTCGAAGAATGAGAAGAATGAGAGGGAGCGAGGGGAGATGGGAGGGGAGGAGTGGAGGGAATGGGGGGATGAAATCTTCCAGATTTTCTTTTGGGACTCACTTAAATGGCTTCGTAACAAAAAAAAATTAAAATTAAATTAATTTTTATTTATTTGTCATTTTATTTTTTCAACTTTTTATTTTTATATAATTCTCCCGAAGGAGGGGGGTTAGGGGAGGGGGAGGGGTGAGAAGGAGGCGGAAAATTTTATTGGGTTTCCTTTTGTTACGTCACGAGTAATAATAAAAAATTTTTTTTCCTTTGTTTTCCTTTTTTTTTTTGTTCGCGTCTTGTGTAAGAAGAAAAAACGTTTCGGGATATGAAAATAAAAAAAAAAGATGGCGGCGGTGATGACGTAACGTGAGGAAAAAAAATTTTGTGCGTAAGCAAACAAACAAACGCGATTTCGTAACGGTCGTTTTTTTTTTTTAAATTTAAATTTAATTTTTTTTATCCAGAATAATTTTATTCCTGTTTTTTTTCTCTCTCCCCCCTTCCTCTTCTTTCCTTCTTTCTCTCTCTCTTTCTCTTTCTCCAGACTTGTCAGGGTTGGACTTACATTTGTGTCAATTGACACTCGAAAATGTGTAAAAAAAAAATAAAATAAAATAAAATAAAATTGATAAAAATCTTTTCGGATGATGATGATGGCGGTTGCGACGGTGGGATGCTGTACGGAGGGAGGGGTGAGGGGAAAGGGGGAGCAAAGGGGAATGAAACGTGAAACGTTTTCGCATTTTCCTATTAACTTTTCCTCCCCCCTCTCCCCTTTTTTTGACGTTTTAAAAGTCGAGAATGGAGGTTTGATGTATGAGGACGTTAAAGTGTTCGATCACGCGGCTTTTTTCCAAAACTTTTTCCTTTTTTTTCCTTTTATTATTCTTGTATTATTTTGATGCCTCCTACCCCTCCTCCTCCTCCTTCTTTTTCTTATTTTATCTCAAACCATTAACCTTTTCAAAATGTTCGATTTCGATTGAGGAGGGAAACTTAAAAACAATCATTAAACCTTTTTTTTTTTCCCTTTTCTACGTTCTTCTTCTTACCCCTTCGAAAAGGTTAAACACGAACTGATAATGATACTGATAATAATAATAATAATTATTTCAGTTGAAAAAAAATAAAAAGGGGGAGAGGGAGGAGGGAAGGGAAGAAGGGTAGGATAATTTTTGAGGAAACGATGAGAAAAGGAACAGGTTTAAATAATATTTTTACATGTTTTTTTTTTTTTTTATAACCGGTTTAACCTTTTCTCTCTCTCTCTCCCCCTTCCTCTTTCTTCTTCTTTCTCCCACCCTCTCTCATCCTCCTTCACTTTCCCTCTCTTTCTGCCTTTCCGATTCCTTTTTCTTTTGTAAAATTTTTACAATTCCTCCGCGTTGTTTTTCTAACTTTTCCTATTCCTCTCTCTCTCTCTCTATCTTTCTTCCTTTTTTTCTCCCTTTTACACACGTCGATGATGATGATGATGATGATGATGTAAGAAAGTGATGCGCGTAGTGAATATTTAATAAAAAAAAATAATTTTAACAAAAAAAAAAAATTTTTTTCTCTTTTTTCTTTTTTTTCTTTGATGTTTTTCCTTTTTTGGCAGTTGAAAAAAAAAAAATTTTTTTTTTTCCTTTTTTTCCTTTTTCCTTTCTTTTTGTTATTCTTACGCGTCACTCTTTATTTAACATTATTATTATTATTATTATTTCTTTTGTTATTTTCTTTTTTTTTACTTTTGTTTTTGCTTACGTTTTTTTTCCTTTTATGCAAAAAATTTATTTAATGAAATAAGAAAAAAGCGTGAGGGTGTGCGTGTGCGTGAGTGCGTGTGAAAAAGCGCGTGTTTACACATCAGAGATTTTTTTTAGTTTCATTTTTTTTTGTAAATTTTCTACAAATTAAATTTTTAATTAGTTTTTATCATATTTAAAATTTTCTAATTTTATTTTATTCACAGCCTTCTATAATCGTAATTTTTCCCTTTTTCTCTCTCTCTCTCTTTCTCTCTCTTTTCCTCTTTGCCTTTTTGTTCCCTTTTCTCTCTCTCTACTCCTTTTTCTCTTTCTTTTTCTCTGTTTGATTCTTTCTCTTTCTTGAATTTAAAAGAGTAGAAGAAAATTTCGTACCTTTTTTCATTTTTTTTACTTTTTTTTTTCTTTTAATTTTTCTCCAGGGAAAGAAATAATAATAATAATAATGATGATGATGACGACGATGATAATGATAATAATAATAATAATAATAATAGGATCCGAGACACGGTTGTAAGTTTTTTTTATTTTACAATCAAGTCAAGTCATAATCACGACGATTCGTCTTAAAGTTTGTCGGGGGAAGATGGTTTTTCTAAAAATTTATTCCAGGTTTTTATCCGATCACCGGGAATCAAAAAATCAATCAATCAATCGGGGATTGATTTCATTCAAATTTTTTTTTTTTTTTGAAACGTTCGAAAGGCGGTTAATAAGGATGATTAAATTTCAAAAAAAAAAAAAAATTTGGCGGCGGTTTTTTTTTTTTTACACGAGGCGTTAAACCGTGAAAAATTTTTCTGACATTTCATCTTCTCCTTTCTTCCTTACCTCCTCCACCCTCCACCCCCTATCCTTCTTTTTTTCGAAATCATTCGTTTTGCCTCATCTCCTTTACCCGGACGACAAACGTCATCCCTTAATTTTTTTTTTTTTCGATACCGTATATTAATTCATTTAGAGAAAGAGAGAAAAAAAAATATCATTTCACGATCAGGTCACGGATTAATGAGTGACAGCAGCATCTCAAAGGACCAAAAAAAAAAAAAAAACTTTTATGGCGGAAACTGCGGCTCATTTCACATCCGTTTATTTCATTCATTTAATTTTTTTTGTTTACTTTTTTTTTTCTTCTGCCACTTTTTTTTTATTTTCACGTGCATAAATCTTTAAATTATTATTATTATTATTCTTATTTATTTAATTTCACGTCAGTCAACGTTTTCGTTTTTTATAAAAAAAATTTTTTTTTTTCCTCGTCCTTTTCTCTTTCCCTCTCTCTCTCTTCCCCGCTCTATCTTCTTCTTCCTTTCTTCTCCTACAGCTTCGTTTTCTTTTTTTTAACAAAAAAAAGCTTTTATTCTTCTTTCTTTTTCTTTTCTTTTCTTTAAAAAAAAAAAAGTCAGAGTTAAATAACAAAAAGAAAATAAATTAATTTAAAAAGTTAATCTAAAAATATATATTTTGTTTATTTTAAGGGTTGGAAACGAAAGGGTTGAAAAAAATACAAAACTAACTGGGAGAAAATAAAAAAAATGTCAAAAAAAAAATTCGTTTTTTTTTTTTTTTTAACGGGTTACGTACGGGTTCCCACAGGAACGTGAAAATTTTTTTTTTTCGGTTTCGTTTTTTTTTTCATTCGAACACATTTAATAAAAACAAAAAAAAAGGAATGAGGAAAAGTAAGGAATGCGTGAGAAAGTGTAGGAATAGTGCAAAAAAAAAATGAAAGATAGGAAGAAAAATAGAAATTAGTAGAGGATGAAAGAAAGAGGGAGACGTGAGAAAGATAGGAAGAAAGAGAGAAGAAGAGACCTGTAGAGAGAGAGAGAGAGAAAGAGAGTACAAATTAGTAGAACGAAATCAGAACAACCCACTCGCATTTTTTTTGACCTTCATCTTTGGATTTACTACCCGAACGGTTTTTCATTTACGTTCGTTCCAAAACCCAAAAAACATTTTATATTAAACTTATGGCAACCCTAATAATAATAATAATAATAATAATAATAATAATAATAATAATAATAATAATAATAATAATAATAATAATAATAATAATAATAATAATAATAATAATAATAATAATAATGATAATAATAATAAGCCTACATTCTTTTCCCGTATCACCATTTCAACGATATTAACATAATTAAAAAATGAAATAAAAACCTGGAACGATTACTGGAAAATTCCAATAATTCGTCACCATTAAAATCTTCTCATAGTAATAATAATAATAATAATAATAATAATAATAATAATAGTAAAAAACATACGTCAACCTCAACATACGTAACCTATTCCATCCCGCCGCCGCCCTTCCTCCCCGCGTGAAATAAAATAAATCGAATGAAAACTTTTTTTTTTGTTTTCCATCAAATCGAAAACCGATTTTTTCCATACGATATATATTATCATTATCATTATCATTATCATCATTATCTTAACTTAATTTTTTTACCAATGATCCGTGAATAAAACGAATGTAAAAGAAAGAAAGAAAGAGAAAATTACCGGAAATGGTAGTAAATTAAAGTAAAAAAAAAAAAAAAATTTTAAATGGCGGCGGAATCGAAACGATAATAATAATAATAAAATGTCGTAATAATGTAAAAATTATCATCATTATTAATTTTATTTTTTTTCTATTATTTTTACAGAATATCTAATGACTGGATCCCCGAGAAATTATTCGACCAAAATATCAAAATCACAAAATAACGGAATCGGTCCGACACCCGAATACGCACAATGCGATCGGGATTTAGTTATGTCAAAGGAAAGCACATTAGCCAGTCAAAATAGGTGAGTGTTTATAGAAGTGGCAGTAGAAAAAAAAAAACAAATTGATAAATTATACGTAAATAAAAAAAAATTATTATTATTATTATCATAATCATTTGACTTTGGCAAAACGTCAAGACAGAGAGAGAGAGAGAGAGGGTTTGAATTGTGGCCAAACCTTTTTAAAGAAGAAAAAGAAAATAAAGAAAAGGAAAAAAAAAAGGAAAAAAGGTGGCAACTTGATAACTGATAGTAGTAAAGCAATGAGAAATCGTATTTTAATGTCATCAGTGGTTTTAGATAACGTTTATTTTATTTTGTTTAAAGAAGGCGTACGAATGGTGGGGGAGGGGTGGAGGAATGGGAAGGAGTGGGAGTGAGGAACAGGAGGGGAAACCGTCGCAAAAAAAAGGAAAATAATGAAAAATGGGGCCAAGTTTTTTTTTTTTTTTTTTTTTTTTTTTTTTTTTTTTGAAAATCGATTTCGGGGAAGGAGAAGAAAAACGAAACAAAAACAAAATAAAAAGTTTTTCTCTTTTTTTCTTTTCTGATTACACTTTTTTTTCGTTAAATGAAACGTGACGTCACAATAATTTTAAAAAATTTTCCTCCATCGAATTTTTTTTTTTTTTTGTTAAATTTTTTTAGAACGATTTTAAAAAGTCGTGGCAGAAGAAAAAAAAATTAATTCCGTTATGATCGTCTCTCTCTCTCTCTGTCTTCTTTCCCGTCGTTAAGTAATTGTTTACACGTCATAATTAAATCGATTACGATAATAAAAATTATTTTATTACGTCATTTGAATGACGTCAAAATTTTTTCTAGTTGTTTTTTCGAATTGTTAATAAAAAAGAAGGGAGGGGAGGGGTAGAGGGAAGGGAGGGAGGGGGAGAAATGAACAGCTGATGCGTTCGTTCGCCCGTTTTTTTTTTATTAATAAGAAACGATCAATCTAATTCGCGAAATGATTGATAACAACATGGCGGCCATGATTTAAAAAAAAATAAAAAATACGATAAGAATGTGGGAGAATTTTCGCGGGTTTTTTTTTCTTTGTTCCCTTTCCCTCTCCCCTCCTCCTCCCACTCCTCCCGGAAAAACTCATTCTCATTTTTTTTTGTGAATTCTTTTCACTCTTTTCCCTCTTACGCACACACAAGAGTAGAAAATGGGGAAGGGAAATGAGTGAGGAAAACAAAAAAATCCCTCGCATCAATTTTCCACGGGTCAATGACATCGTATCACAAACTTCTATTACTTTATTATTATTATTATTTCATTATTAAAATTATACGTGGCAGAAGAAAAAAAAAAATTTTTTTTTTTTTTAGTTAGAGGAAGAAAATTTAAAAGGGAGGAGGAATTTTTTTTTTTAAAAAAAAAAAAAAAAACCTTCGGGAAAGAATTAATTATTTGGATTAAATTCCGGTTTTCGAGGCATTTTTGTTTCCATTTTTTTTTCCTTTGTTCCTTTGTACCTCCCTCCACCTCTTCCTCCCCCTCCCTATACCCACCACTCAAAGTCCACCCTTCTCACCCACCTTATTTTTCTTTTTTTCTTTTTTTCTTTTTTTTTTTTTTTACTTTTTCTTCTTGTCCCGATGTTGTCGCCATGAGCGTTTCGCGGCTTTTTTCTTCATTTTTTTTTTTGTTCTTCGAGAAATACTTCGAAATTTTTTTTTTACCCTTTCCCCTCCCCCTTAATTTCACTCGTTTCTTTTTATTTCTTTCAACCTCTTCTTTCTACTCTCTTCCTGCTTTCTATCTTTTTGTCTTCTTCACTTTCTTCCTCATCTTTCTTCTCTCTCTCTCTCTATCATTCCTCCTCTTTTTTTTTCACTTTCTCGTTTCTTCTTCTCTTCTTTCTCTTCCTTTCCTTGGTCTTTTTTCTCCTCTCTTTCTCTCGTTCGTCCTTTTTTTTTCTCTCTTTCTTTTTTCAAATTTTTTTTCCTGTTTCTATCTTTTTTTATACCTTCTTCTCTCTTCCTTTCTCTCCATTCTACTCTCTTTCCTTCTCTGCCTCTTCTTCCTTTTCATATTCCTCTCTCTCCGCTTTTTTCTCTTTTTATCTCTCACTTTTCGTCTATTCCTGCATTTTGTTTTTTTTGTCTTTTTTCTCTTCTTTCTCCTCTCTCTCTCTCTCTTTCTTCCCTTTTTTCTCCTTCTACCACTCTCTTTCTCGTTTCTTCCTCTCTTCCTCTCTTCCTTCTTTTTTTCATTTTTTCTCTCCTCCCTCCCTCTCCCCCTCTCTTTCTTTTTCAATTTTTTTCCTCTGCTAACATCATTCTTCCTCTCTCTCTCTTTTTTTTTTTTTTTACTCCCTTCATATCTTTCATTAATTTTCTTTTTTTTTTTTATATTCAATGGAAAACAATTTTTTTTTTTAGTGTTCAATTAATTTACATTATCCGTGATCGCCTGGAAAAAAGAAAAAAAAAAAAAGAAAAAATCGATAAATTCATTTATTATCATGCCAATATATATATACATAAATTTTTTTTTTTTTTTTTTTTTAGTGTTTTAAGTAAAAGTAACAAGACTGGATAAAAGGATAGATAATAAAATTAAGTCAAAGGAGAGAGAGAGAGAGAGGGGGGGGGAAAAAAGGAAAGAGAAGGAGAGGGGAGGAAGAGGAAGGAGGGGAGGAAAAGCTTTTAAAATCTTTTAATTTTTTTTTTTTTTTTTTTACGGTTTTCTTTTCCAGCATCAGCAACAGGGAAAGCGAATGAATGAAAAAAATTAATTTCGTTTTAAATTAAACGTATTAAAAATAATAATAATAATAATGATGATGATAATAATAATAGTAAAATTTAATGAAAATGGAAGGGAAATTATTTAACTTTATGGATTTTTTTTTTTTTAGAAAAGTCGAAACAAAAAAAAAAATTGAGTAAATTTTCGTTAGTATGTTTTTCCTTTACGATGAAGAAGCCGGGGGGGGGGGTGAGAGGATGAAGGGAATTATGACTGACGTAAAATAATAATAATAATAATAATAATGATAAAAATTACAAGTTTAATAATGTCACGAAGGAATGTTTTTTTTTCTTTTTTTTTTTCCTTTTTTTGCTGCTTCCACGTTTTTTTTTTTTTAGTTATTTTCCGGTTTATGGAAATAAATGATATGAAACGTTCGGTGAAAGAGGAGGTGGAGGTGGTGCGGGGGGACGGGGGGCGAGGTAGAAAAACAAAAAAAAAACAATCAGGTTTTTATACGATTTATTGCCGACGAGAATTTTTTTTTTTTTTTGATTTTCAAATTTAAAATTTTCTATAAAAAAAAAAAAAGAGTTTATTACTTGAAAAAAAGGAAAAAAAGGAAAAGCGTATAAGATTGATTATGGACCGTTTTAACGTGTCAAAAAATTTACTGGAAAGTAGAAAGAAAAAAAAGAAAATTTTTTTCGAGTTCGGACTTTGTTCGGTTGTTGTTACTTAAAAACGTGGAAGAAGAAAAATTGAAAAACCCAAAAAGATATAATAAATCCAATCTCATCTCAAAGGTGATGACAATAAATTATTTTTCCTTTTTCTATTATAAATGAAAAGGAAAAAAAGGAAAAGGAAAAAAAAGGAAAAAAGAAAAAAAAAACAAATTAAAAAAAATTTTTTTTTTATTGAGTTTCCCTTCCCTTCTTTCCCTGTCCTTCCCTCTTCCCTCCCCCCTCCTCCGAAAATTTCAATCTCTTTTATTCTTTGTTTCCCCTTTTCCCTTTTTTTTTTCTTTGACAAGTAAACTCTTTCGATATAGATTAATGATTACGAATTATCAAGAAGGATTTTCCAGAGAGAAAATTTTTTTTTGGTATGCAAATCTTCATTTTCCTTTGAATACAAGTTTCTTTTTTCTGGACATGACAGCAATAGAGAGAGAGTGAAAGAGATAGATAGATTTTTATCAGATTTGATAACGTTCCCGTGACGTAAGTGCGGGTGATGTTTTTTTTTTTTTTCCTGTTGGATGATTTTTGATGAGAAATTCAGGAGCGACTCTTTCTCTCCTCCTCTTTTATTTCCCGTGAGATTTTAAATTTTGTATTAGTTTTTTTTTTTTTTTTTTTAGTCTTGAGAGAATTTTCTCTCCAGTTTTTTTTTGCTGGAACCTTTCCCTCCCCCCACTCTCTCTCTCTTTCGCACACAACAAACAAACAACCCGCCGAAAATATCCCTAAAAAATTATTTTTATAATGATATTCATAGAAAAACTTGTTTTCTCTCTTTTTTTTTCGATTGAAAATTCACAAAATATGAAAAATAAGGAAAAAAAAGAAGAGGAGAAAAAAACGGAAACGGAAGTTGAAAAAAACCAGTCTTGACGTATACGTGACGACGTCTTTTGTGTTAGAGAGAAAGGAAAAACAATTTTTTTTTTTTTTTTTTAAGAGGTGATGAAATCTGGTTTTATTATATAAAAAAAAAAGACGGTTGATGATGACGCCAGTTCGGTAATATTTTGTCTGCTGCCACGGATTTACCCAAAAGGGTCGCTTATTCGCATTTAGATAAAAGTCTAATGGATAGTGAGAGAGAGAGAGAGAGAGAGAGAGGAAAGAGAGAACAACACACGGTTTGATGCATTCGCGTAATCTTTGGTAAAATTCGTATCGGGGAGGTTTTAATCATCCCTTGATTGCATCCCCAATCCTCATTCCCCTCCTCTCTACCTCCCCTCCCTTCTCTCTCTCTCTCTCTCTTTTACTTTCATTTCGTGAATAATTCGTTACGTTTGGATTGAGAGATTTGTTCATATCAATATTCCCACATGTCGATTCCCGTTTTTTTTTTTTTTCATCCCTTTTTGGATAAAATAATAATAATATTTTTAACCCTCAACCGTGTCCGAACGTTCGAGAAGAATTATAAAAAAAATATTATTAATACTCTAAAAAAAAACGTTCGGAAATACAAAAAAAAAGGAGGTGGGGGAGGAAAAAAAATTTTTCTAGAAAATTCTTTTTCATTGAATGTCAAAATGAGAAAACTGTTTTGGACTCCACTCATTCCCCACCGCCCCATGAGATTTGTAAGAATAAATTTTTACGGGGAAAAAAACAAACGTAATAGGAAACCGTAGAGAGAAAGAGAAAGAAAGAAAGAAAGAAAGAAAGAAAGAGAGAGAGAGGATGAATTTGAGAAGAAAATAAAAAGAAGGGAATCGGAGTTAATTAATGTTCAACGCTCCATCGGAAAATCCTAAATAATCGAGGGTGGCGGCACGAGGGTGGGTGGCATAAGGGTGACGGTATAAGGGTGGGGAGGCATAAGGGTAGAATAAGAAAAAAAAACGTTCGTACTTAACCGACAAATTTAAAATCTCGGCGTTCTTTAATACGTAAGAAAAAAAAAATTTTTTTCTTTTCCCCCTTTTTTTTCTTCTTCTTTCCCCTTTTTTCTAGAATTTTTTACGAAATTTTATATATATATATATAGCGTTAATTAAACATCCGTATCCGGTTTTAATCAATTTTTTAAATTTGAAAACCGGATATAAATTAAAACGAAAACGACAGCGTACGTCGTCATCATTTCCCAACGCGAAACGATATAAAAAAAATCGAAATGATTAAATTTTATTTACTTTATTATTATTATTATTATTATTATTAAATGAACAAAGAAAATACGATACCGGGTGGAGGGGGATGAGGGAAGAAAGAAAAGAAGGAAAGAGAAAGTGGGGAACAATAATTGAGGGGGGGAGAGATAGAGAAATAAAATGAGGAGAAGAAGGAAAAAGTGAATCGAACAGATTTGATGAAAGAGGTATCGCGAAAGTGGGAGGGGCTAATCGGCCATAAAGAAAAAGGAGGAGAATGGGCGGTGGGAGGAGTTTGGAGGAAGACCGATCTAATTTAATCGTTTATAATGAAAATCGAATTTAAATTTTTTTTTTTCCTTTTTTGGTAGGATTAGTTTTAATACCTGCACTTTTTTTTCCTTTTTTTTTTAATTTTATTTTAATAACAAAACGAGATTTTTATTTAAATCAAGAGATTACCGAAGAATATAATAATAATAATAATAATAATAATAATAATAGTAATGAAACGATGATAAAATTAAAAAAAAATAGTTTGAAGTAAAAAAAGTAATAATAATAATAATAAAGCTTTAAAGCCTTCAACAGTAGAATCAGCATTAGGAGAAGGATGAGAAAAATCTCGTCAAAATACAAAAAAAAAATATTATTTATTAAAATTATTATTATTATTATTATTATTATTATTATTATTATTATTATTATTATTATTATTATTATTATTATTATTATTATTATTATTTAACGTTGATAAGATACAGAAAAAAATTATTTTTTATTTACTTTGGTCCTTTGGGATGCTGATTATTATTATTATTATTTCTTCTCATGAATTTTTGATATCGAAATATCGTGTAAATGCAATATTTAAATCTCCCTTTTATTATCATTATTATTATTATTATTAATAAGCTTATCGATTATTTTGTTTGTATTCCTTAGTTCGTTTGTTATTGTTGTTGTTGTTGTTGTTGCGTTGTATTTTTCTCAATGAGATGTAAGAGATGTGGGCAGAATCAGTGAAGCGAAAAATATAACGTTAATGTTTTTTACATAAGATAAACGTGGGAGAAGTTAATTAATATTGCGGGTCGTCCACCATCCCTAATTCGCATCCGATGGGATGCGTTGTTCCCATTATTATTATTATTATTATTTCTAATTTTTTTTTTTTTTTTCATTTTCTTTCTCGTCGTCATTTTTTTTTTACCTCCGCCACTCGCCGCCATCATCCCCTTTCCTGCCTCCCCTCTCTTTCCACCCCGCTAACTCACTCTCGCTTTTTTTTTTGTCTCTCTCTCTCTCTCTCTGAGTTTATACAAATCGTATACGTGTGTTGTCGTTGTCGTCTGCTCTCCTTTCTTCCTTTTTTTATGTTATTTATTTATTTTTACGGGAGATCAATATGGAAAATTCAAATCGGGACGAAATGTCGATGTGACGCCAAAAGAAATTGGTTGTCGTTTTTCGTTCATATCAATTTTAATCTAGAATTTTCTTACTTTATCTCTCCCCCTCCCCTCCCCCCTCCCTTTCTCTTCCTCTCTCCCCCTCTCTCCTTTCCTCCCTTTTTCATATTTTTCTTCATCTTTTTTTAAATTTTCCACATCGTCCACATTAAAATAAATTTTTTTTTTTTTTAAATTTCTTTTTCCCGCCAAAATTTTTTCGAAAAGTCACAGTCAAAGGAAAAGAAAAAGTTTTTTTATATTTATATTTATCAAAGGAAAAAAATAAAAGGTTACGAAGCGGAAGTGAACAAAAAAAAAAAAAAGAACAATAAACGTTCTTAAATAGAAATAATGAATGAAAAAAATTTTTTTTTTTTTAATATAAAAAACGTCACGATTATGACGTCACCGATAAAATTGGTTTTATATTCTTTTTTTCTTTTTTATAATCGTGAATCGTCATCATCATCATCATCGTGGTCATCACGCTCGAAAAAAAAAAAAAAAGGATTCAATATAGAAAGAAAAATAATAAAGGGTGAAACAAAACGTTCGTACGAATCGTTTAACCGTTCAATAAATGAATAATAATAATAATAATAATATTTTTTAATATAAGCGAACGTAAAAATGGTTCGGTTAAACCCGAAACAATTCGCGTGACATTTTTTTTTTTTTTTTTTATTGTCACGAACGTAAATTTTATGTTTATTGGTAGACATAAAAAAAAAAAGTCAATAAAATGAAATTTTTTTTTTTACGTTCCGTTACGTTTTTGCATTATTAAAATATTTTTTATGCGTTATTACTTTCATCTCAAGATGAATCCACCGCTTGTTAAAAGGAGGGGAGCGGGAGAGGGGAGCGTGGGGGGAAACGTGCCGAAAAAAAAACGAAAATGGAGAAAAAACACGGGACGAAGTTATTGAAAGAAAGAACAAAAAAATTTTTTTTTTAATTATAAAAACGAACGTGTGACGTCACATCGGTGGTGACGGCAAATTAAACGTCACGTGACGTAAAAATTGAAATTTTTTAGTATTTGTGAGAAAAAATTCGGATGAGAAAGATGGGGATGCTGCTGCTGTAAATGAAAATTTCTAGAATTTTTACAACAAAAAAAACGAGTAGGACAAACAAACGTAAAAGAATAATAATAATAATAAATTTTTCCGTCGTCGTCTGCTGTTGCTGCTGCGTCATCGTCATCGTCATCATCGTCGGGGGATGAATCTTATGCAATATGCATTTTATTATCATAATAATAGTGAGAGTTATTAAAATTCCGTAAAAAATGCATTTTCATCTCTCTCCCTCTGACTCTCTCTTCTC
The DNA here is from genome assembly GCF_000006295.1 of Pediculus humanus corporis. Classification (NCBI taxonomy): domain Eukaryota; kingdom Metazoa; phylum Arthropoda; class Insecta; order Psocodea; family Pediculidae; genus Pediculus; species Pediculus humanus. Next base: position 1,137,295 of record NW_002987891.1, on the reverse strand, counting down.
CCCCTTCCCCCCTCTTCTCTCTCTCTCTCTCTCTCTATCTCTCTCTCTACGTCATTCTCACATCACTTTTTCTTTCTTTTTTACGAGTGTATTCTTTTTTTTCATTTTCAACCGAGTTATTATTTAATAATCACAAAAATAAAAAAAATTTATTTTATATTTTTCAAACATTTAAACTCGCATAAAATAATAATGATAATAATAATAATAATAATGATGATGATGATACTTTTTTTTCCAAATTACGGGGATTTTTCCGGGGATTTTCCAGGCAAAAACGGGTTGACCGCCGCGGTTTCGGGTAAAAAAAAAAAATTAAAAAAAAACTAATTTATTTATAAAATTTAATTTTTCCAATAGAATAATGATAATAATAATAATAATAATAATAATAATATTATGTGGTAATCGTTTTTTTATACGCATAAACTTTGTTAGTCGTAAATAATAATTTTAAAATTCCTTCGGGATTTTCTTTAAATAAAACAATCAAATGAGATGTTACACCGTGAAAGGTGGTTAACGCGAGGAAATGAAAAAGTGACTGTGGGGAAGACAAAGAGGGGGGGAAAAATCAGGAAGAAATTGGAAAAGGTGACAGAGGGGAAGAAGAAGAGAGAGAGAAAAAAAAAGGGGAGAAACTGGGAATAGAAAGAGAGAAAAATTGAATAGGCTAGAGTGTAGTGAGAGAAAAAGTGAGACTAGGAAGGAATAGAGAGAGAAAAAGAGAGGAAGAAGAAAGAGAAAAATGAAAAATGTAATTGAGAGGAAGATTATGATAGAAAGAGAGAAAAATAAAAGAGACTGGAGATAAATTGAGAAAGAGAGAGAGAGAAATAAAATAATATAAAAGACTAAAGAATAGTGAGAGAGGGTGAGAGAAAGAGAAAGAGAAGAAATAGAAAAATAGAAAATGCTGGAGAGCAATGAGAGAGAAAGAAAAGAGAAAAAGGAAGAGAAAGTAAGAAAAAAGAAGAGGAAGGAAAAAAGAGACAAAAATGAGAGGAAAAGAAAAAGAAAGAGAAAGAGAGAAAAAGTAGAAAAATAGCAAAGGTCAGAGAGTAGTGAGAGAAAGAAAGAATTAAAAGAGGCTGAAGATAAATTGAGAGAGAGAGAGAGAGACTAATTAAAAATAACCGAAAACGTATAAACTCCAGAAAAAAAAACCTGTTGTTATTATTATTATTTTTTTTTTATTTTACCGTAAAATTTTAATTTAAAACAAAAGTTATTACCAAAAAAAAAAAAAATATCCCGAAGGAGAGGAGAAAGAATAAGGAAGAAAATTAAAGGGAAAATTTTGAAAAAAAAAAAAAACCTGGAAAAATAAATTTCTGGAAAATTTCAAATATATATTTATTTATTATTTATTGAACAAATGAAAATCAATAAAATTTATAATAATAATAAAATAAAAAAACCTTTTTTCAATGACCAATTAAACTTCTTATTAATAATAATAATAATAATAATAATAAAAGGAAAAAAAAAGGTTCGATTGGAATAAAAAAAATGGAGGGAGGGGGAAAATAGTTCTGGGAAGAAAAAAATTATATTTGAATTTTATATCGGTCGAGAAACCCTTTTTTAAAAGTATTTCCTTATTGAAAAAAAAAAAAAAATTTTTTTACAGGGCGACAACATATGAAAAAAAAAATTTTTTTCTTTTTTTTTCTTATTATTAAGTTGGTATTCATTTCACTTACGTAAAAACGTTTAATAATAAATTATTACCAAGTGGATGAATGGAATCTAATTTTTTTATGTGTGGACGAAAAAAAACGGGAAGAACAATGCGGGAAAAAGGGGGAAAATTTTCTAGAAAATTCCAGAAGGTTTTTTTCCTTTTCCATTTAAATTTTTCATATGAATATACGAGAGAGATTTTGTGGGTTGGAAACAAACATTTTCCGGTATTAGTGATATATAAATCCTAAAAAGTTTTCCATCTTAAACCGATGTTTACTCATTTTTATACAGCCTAAGGGGGAAAATGATGACGTATCATCAAATTCCAGAAAATTTGTTTCGTCTAATTTTTTTTCTTCTGCTTTTTTTCATCAAAAATATTTTTTTTTTTCTAGTCTTTAATACATTTCTCAAAGGCGGCGGTGACAACAAGAAAAAGAACCTTTTACCAATTTAAACAATTTTGTTCGTTTTTTGTGGTTGTTTTGTCTGACGACTTGCTTTAAGTAATTAAGCTCAAAGCTTTTAAAAAAAAAAAAAAAAACTTTTCGATTTGAGTTTTGATTGTTTCCTCCTTTTTGTCCTTTTTATAAAAACCGGAAGTGGGCTCCCGCGGAAGGGCGGAAGCGGAAGGGAAACGCAGGAAAAATTTAAATTTTTCACCGCAACGACAAAAAAGATTTTATTTTTCCTCTCCATTCCACCACTGCTTGACCCAATCATTTTTCCCCCTCCTCCTCCTCCCGCACCCAATCCTCTTTTATCTTTTTGCTCTTCCCTTCCCCCTCCCCACACACACTTTCTCCGCCCAATCCTCTTTTATCTTGTTTTCCCTTCCCCTTCCCACTTCGTTGTCTTCACCCAATCCGATTTTTTCATTTATTTCCCGTCATTTTTCTATCATTTGACATTAAGAATTTAAGAAAGAGAGAGAGTGAGAGTGAGAGTGAGTGAGTGTGAGTGTGAGTGAGATAAAAAATCCGTCGACGCATTTAAATAAAAAATATATATGTGCGTGTACATATATACATATAAAAATTTAAAACGTTGAAAAAGGAGAAAGAGAGAGTGAGAGAGAGAGAGAAATTCAATGGAAAAAAATAAAAAGCTTTCATCGTGGCTTTTTTCAATGGTTGAGCTTTCAAAATTTTTTTTTTTCCTTTTTTCCTTTTTTTAAAACTTTTGTATCGGTGGATTTTATTTTATTTTATTTCATATTATTAAAAGGAACGGGGAGGGGGAGGGAGGGAAAAACTTTTTTAAACTTTTTCCTTTTTTTTCACCCTTGAATTTTTTTTTTTCCAGTGTTTTCCCTCCATTTTTTTCCTTTTTTTTTCTCCAGGGCGGGTGATTTATTTTCTTCTGCACAATTTAATTTCTTATTGATATTCGAATTTTGCGAATTACAAGAGTTAAAAAGTACATTTTTTTTTATTATATTTTTTTTGGGGGGGGGAACAAAATGGTGGAAAAAAAGCTGTTATCGCGGGGAGAGAGGGGATGCAAGAACGAGGAGAAGGAGGTAGTGGAAAGAGTTTCGTTTTTTTTTTTTTTTTGCCTTTTTTTAACGTCATAATAAAAAGCAATCGAGAGATGATTTTCTATTTTTCCCCCTTCCCCCCTCTTTCTCTCTCTCCCTCCCGTTGAATTATTCTCCTGGAAAGATTTTTATCCAAGCAGGGGAAAACTTATGCCAATTCCATAAACTTTTTTTATTATTATTATTGATTAGTTATAGCAACAGTTGGTGACGTAGTAGGGAAAAATTTTTTCACGTGAATTTCATTTCCGGTTTTTTATATGCTTTCGTTTGCAAAAAAGTTTTGCGTGAAAGAAAGGAAGGAAGGAAGGAATGGAGAGAGGGAGGGAGGAAGGAAGAAAGGTTTGGCTATTTAAATTATCAAAAAATTTTCATATTATCATTATCATTCATTTTATTTACTCTCTCATTCCAGTTGTTAAAATAACGAACCTCGAAATTTTCTTATCACAAAATTCCAGTCCCAAAACACAGAGCACGTGAAAGAGTTTATCAAGCATAAAAAACCTCCTCCTCCCCCCCCCTATCCTTATCCTCCCTCCCTCTCTCTCACACGCTTTTCTCATACCAACGATTTAATTCTTCGTGTAACTTCTTCACATCCCGCCTATTTTCGTGCCATTTTCTCTCTCTATCTCTCTCTCTCTCTCTCTCTCTCTATCTCTCTATCTCTTTCTACACTCTTTTGTCGTCGTTTTCTTTGATGTGTTAAACATAAATTCAATTTACTTTCTGCCATATTTACATGTTAATGAATTTTCATATGAAATTAAATTCTTACGTTCATACCTTCCGCATCTTTTCTTCTTTCTATTTCCGCCCCCTCCCCCCGCATCAAGTTCTTTCCTTTTCGATGTATCATTTCCGTGTGTGTGTGTGTGTGTGTACATACGTACCCCCTCATCATTCCTTTTCAAAACATTCTCATTATCATTATTATTATATTTGCATTTTAAATCTTTTTTGTCACTTTTATCCTAATTCGTTTCTTTTTCATTTAAATTTTAAAAAAAATGGCGACGGGGATCGTGGAATAAGAAAATGATGACAAATAAAATGACCGTTACTCATTCCTTTCTACCTTTCCATACGCAAAAAATTTAAATATTCAAATAAATACAGAAAAAATTTCAATCGAATATTGTAATAAGGCATGGTAGAATATATATATGAATGCGGTGTTGCCATGGTTACGTCATTTTCTACCTGTAATCTAGTTTTATTTAACACCTGAGTTTTTTACTTTGCCCTGTTTTATTGCCACCATCCAGTTATTAGATTTTAAAAGGATCAAAAGGAAACAAAAAAAAAAAAAAAATTTTATTTTTTATGGCGATTTAAATTTTGTTTTTTTTTTTCAGGGGAGGAGGGGGGTATGGGGGCGTGAGGAGGGAGAAGAGGTACAAGGGGGATGAGGGGGAGGATTATAAATATTTAAATTTTAAATCTTGATTAAAATGCGCACACGTTTCGCTTTTTAAATTAAACCCCACCTAACGAAAAATGTTTTCCCCAATAAAGTTTTTTCGAAAACGAAACAAATCACAATTTTTTTTAATTTTCCTATTAATTATTATTTTATTTTATTTATTTCCGTTTCCGGTTTGATTCGTGCCCGGATATTTCCGTTATTACCACACACGTTTTAATTTTAAAATAAAAAATTTGAATCGAATCGACCGAAAAAGTTTTTTTTTTTCTTTTAAAATTTCCAACCGGAAATGACGTAAGAAAAAAAAACGGATATAGGGGAAAATTTTTTAAAAAATAAACAATTTTTATTATTATTATTATTATGACGAAAGAGAAAGAAAGAGAAATCGAAAATGGGACGTTTGATGAGAGGGTTTTAAATGAGGAAGTTTTAGTTTGATGTTGTACGATGGGGGCGGGGGGTTAAAGGGTTTGAATGATAGGTTTATCGGGTTGAAAAGATATTTTAACGTCAAAAAAATGGAAAGAGAGAGATAGATAGATAAAGAAAATTTTTTGATAGAGTTTCGATGAAATGGAAAGAGGAAAAAACACGTTTTGGAAAAAACAATTTAAATCAACCTTCTTCTTCTTCTTCTTCTTCTATTTTTAATTAAACCTTTTCGCGAACTTATTTCATCATCATCATCATTCCTATAAATTTTAATTCTTTTAAAAAATTCATTCATTCATTCATTCATTCATTCAATCATTCTTTCATTCCGTTTTAAAATTTAAAAAAAAAAAAAAAACTACCAAATAATTTACTATGTTTTCTTCAATTTCTACCCCTTCCCCCCCCGATCTTTTCTCTTTATTTTCTTGCATTCTCATCCCCCCCCACACACGCACGCACGCTCCCCCCACCACTCCCCACACGCAACATTTTCTTCTTCCCGTTTTTAGAATTTTTACCTTTTTTATGTTTGTAATTAAACTTCGTCGTATTCGAAATTGTTTTTTTTTTTTTTCTTGTACTTCCGGATTTTAATTAATTTTTCCAAGGGAGAAAATTTTTAACAATAAAAAAAATTGAAACGTGGGATTCTCGTCGTCATCGTGGTAATCGGGAAAAAGGAAGAAAAGGGATGATGACAGGAACAGGAGAGAGTGCATATGAATTAAAAAAAAAAAAATTTTTTTTAATAAAGGGAAGAAAGGAAGGAAGAAAAAGGAAATTTGTTACATTCAATGAGAGATCCCCATCATAATCATCATCATCGTAGTCCGCCATTTTGAAATTTTTCAATCAAATGTAAAAAAAAAGTAGTAGTTGTAGTAGGTTGTTATTTTTGTTGAAATGTAATACGAAACCCTTCCGGTCAAAAAGATTTTCCGCGGTTTTAAGTATTTCCGGTTTTTGTTAATCCCGTAACGAACCCTGCGGACTTGATAATTTTTACTCCATATTGTAATTGGTTTTTGTTTGTTTTTTTCGTGTGTGTTTACTTTCTCGTATTATTATCATTATCATTTTGTGTTTGTATTTATCATTTGTTGCACACGCCCAAAATCCGCCATTTTTTTTTTTTGTTTCGGGTGTGGTGGGAAATGATAAAAAAAAAAGATTCATTATTTTTTATAATTATTACAACAACAACAACAACGCCGATAATTTTTTGTTTTTTACGATTTAAACAAACAAACAAACAAGACAAACACTGATCGGACTTTAAAAAAATGAAGTAAAAACTGGTTAATTAAATCTTTTCATACAAAAACCTTATTTTCCTTAAGGACAAAAGAAAAAACCTTTTGTTGAAAACCTTTTCTTTTGCGGTATTCCTCCCTCCTACCCGTCCTAGGGGGTGGGGAAGCGGGAAGCGGAAAAAGGTTAACCTTTTGATTTGTCTTTTATTTTTTTCTTCGGATTCCGTTACAATCATTTTCCTTTTTTCTTTTCCATTCCTTTTTATTATTTTCCCCTTCTGAGATTTTTTTTTCTTTTCCGAATATTAAATTTCAATGGATAAGAAAAAACCGTCGGACGTTTTTTTTTTTCCTTTGATAATTTTTCCCAAAGGAAAAAAAAAAAAACGTTAAATTAAATTTTTTTTTTAGAAAAAAAAAAAATTTATCGTAAATGTTTTTTTTTTTTTTCTAACAGGTTCGACAGGTACGAAAATAAATAAATAAATAATTTTAATAAATTATTTAAGAGGGAATAACAAAATGGCGGAAAGCAGCAAAAGCAACAGCGTAAAAAAATAATAAAAAACGTAAAAAATCAACGACAGCCGAATAAAAAAAAAGGAAAAAGAAAAACACCGAATATAATAATGATAATAAAATTTGTTTTTGTTGTTTTTCACTTGTTGTTATTTTTGCTGTTGTTATTTCCTTCTGCTGTTGTTTTGCTGTTGCGTCATTTGCTCAAATTCAATTTTTTTAGTTTTTTTTTTTTTTTTCGAAATCAGAAGTAAAAATATACTTAAAAAAAAAAAACAAAATTTTCCCCAGTTGAATTTTTTTCCTTTTGTTCGTTCGTTTGTTTTGTTAAAAATTGACCTTTGACCCTGATTTAAAAAGTTCGAATTGAGTTTTTATAAAAATTTTTTATTAAAAAAAAATAAAATTTTTGAAAGTGTTTTTTTTCCTTTTTCTTCCCTTTTTTCTTGTTTTTTATAAATTTTTAAACGTTAAAAAATTAAAATTGAGAGGGAGAAGAGATAGGAGTGGAGGGGAGGAAGAGAGGGGAAGAGAGGAAGGGGAAGGTGATGAAAAAAAAAAAAAAATTGGAAACCTTTTGGGAAATGAAATTGGGTTCCCTACGTTCGTTTTTTCGTTCGTACGTTCGTTCGTTGAAGGCTCCTCCTGAATTTTCCTTTGACGTTAAATAAAATTACTTTTTCCTTTTTTTTTTTCCTTTTTTTCCTTTTTTTTAATACATACTTCGAGGTGTAAATTTTTTCTTTACTTTCTTTTTTCTATTTTTTTTTTTTTTTGCTGCAATTTTTTGATACCGTTCAATTTTTCTTTTCTCGTTTCCTCCCCCCTCGCCCGCTTTTTTTCACTTCCTTTCCCTTAAAAATAAAAGGTTTTTCTTCAATATCGATAATAATAATAATAATAAGCAATAATAAAAGTAAAATTACACAATTATTAACATTATAAATTTTCTTTCTTTCCTTTTTTTATTTTTCTTTTTTTAGTTATTTTTTAATAATAATTTGGGGAATTAGTATTTAAACAAAGGAAAAAAAAGAAAAAAAAACAAAATTCCTTTGAGATACTTTACCTACCATTTACCTTTATTATTATTATTATCATCATCATCATTATTTTACGCTTTTAACCGGAAATAAGTTTATTTAAAAAAGAAAACAAATTTCGTTTCCGAACGGAAAATTTCCGATTTTTTTTTCTTTACAAACGTATTCAGTAGCAGAAGTTAAGTTTTAATAATAATGATGATGATAATGATGATGACGATGATGACGATGACGATGACGATGACGATGATGATGATTTTACAATTTTTATTTTTTTTCCGTTAAAATTTTTTTTTCCCCTTCGTCGTCGTTTCGGTCGTCGATTCCCGAATCGAATAATTTTCTTTTTCTTTCTTTTTTTTTTGAAAGAACTTTCTAGAAATTCCTTCTGTCGGGAGTGCGTGAGACAGGATGGAAAATTATTATTATTATTTTCCGTTTTGTATTGTTAAGTTAAAGTCAGGCAGGCTGGTTGGTTTATTGTTCTAGAAAGAAAACCTCGAAATTATTTAACCCTCGTAATTTTTTTTTTTTGTTGAGAGAATGTTTCGGGGGGCTGGGTGGATGACGTCGTCGTTCTAGGGGGTTTACACCCTCCCTCCACACTCTAGGGAATCCACCCTTTTCTTTTTTTTTCCGAACAACAATGATATCTTATCAATAGAATCCGTCAAATGTTTTTCATTCTTTCCCCTTTTCCGTCTTTTTTTTTCTCTTCTAAGACGATCAAATTCACCTTTTATTCAAAGGAAAAAAAATTCTCGCACGCGTGTATTATTTAATCATTATTATTATCATCATTCTACGTCATAATCTTCTGCTTTTAATAAAAAAACAACCATCACGATCAGATTTACAACAACAAAACAGGGGGTAACGAAAAAAAAAAAAAATTAAATTTTTCGATTAAAACAAATTATTAAAATATTATTTCTTTCATTCATTCATTCATTCATTCATTAATTGAATTAAATTTTAGTTGTATTAATTAATTAAATAATAAAGAAACCAAACAATAAGTAGATAGATAGATAGATAGGTAGATAGATTTTGTCTTGAATCTTTATCATAACTGTCATCAACACGAGACATTTTAATACGTTCAATAGAAAATTTTAAAGAAAAGAGTGAGAGAGAGATAGAGAAAAAGAAAGAGAGAGAGAGAGAGTGTTTGTGTGTGTGTGTGTGTGTGGCGAGTGAGAAGAGGTCGGAGGTCATAGAGAAAAGATAATAAAAGAAAAACAAGTGAATTATTTATATAAGGCAAAAGAAAAAAAAAGTAAGGAAAACGTTAAGAAGAGAAAATAAATAATAAATTTATTTTCAACACAACAAGAAGAAAATTTTTCCAACAGCAATAAAATTTACGACAGCAAAATTTTCCCTATTCGAAATTAAAAACAATTTTTTTAAATATAATTAATTGCTACGAAAAAAATAAACCGGAAGTTAATTAATTAATATTATTTATTTATAATAAGGTTAAGAAGAAAAAAAAAATTTATGACGTTTTTTATTTTTCCAGATTAAATCCAGGACTGATAGGAAATCCACAGTTAGGAGTCACTCCAGCAACTCCTCTTATGTCTGTTTTCCCCCTAAGAGCTCCTCCTGCCAATTATTCACCATATTCTCCATCACGGTACGTATAACAAAAAAAAAAAAAAACAAATCACGTAGAGTTAAGAAAAGATTGATTAGACTCCCGTACGTTACGTTTTTCCCCCATATCTCCCCTATTTCCTCTCGCCCCCTCCGCCTCCCCCCCCCCAAAAAAAAAGATTGATTGTTCTCTCTTTAAACAAGAAGAACGAACAAAAACAATTTTTTTTTTTCGGGGGGGCGGGGATTTCGGAAAAAATATGCATAATGGTACGACTATGTCGTCGTTGTTGTTGTCGTCGTTACTTCCGTTTCCGTTTAAAAGAATTTTCTTTTTTCTCCCCCCCGCCATTTAGATTTCACATCGATAAAAGATGTCAACATAGATGTACCTGGAAGTGCTTTTCAATTGCACTTATCTTACTTAGTCTTATATTGACGGCTCTGTTAGCTTATTTCGGAGCTGTCAGCACCGTAAACAAAACCGGATCTGATTCCACGACGTGTATATTAGTTGAAGATGCCAAAGCCGTATCATCACAAGAAGGTGTTGATCACGTGATATCTAGTCAATCACCAACGGAAGGCAAGTTTTTTTATTTGTCGCAAAGCGCGCGCGAGTTCGAAGAACCCGACATTTTTTTTTTGTCGTTTAATTGAATTTCAACCGCCATTTTGTTTTTTTTTTTTTTTTTTTGTAGAATCCTTATTAACGTCAACTCATCAAAACGTTTTTAATTCATTTTCAAATACTCAAACACCACAATCGGTAAATGACAACAACAACAACATATTATTAAATCAGCAACAGCTTCAAAGTCACCAACAGCAACAACAACAACTTCATCATCCCGGTTTTAATAATTATTGGCCCACAGTATCGGAAATATCGGATTTTGACGTGTCTTACCACTCGAAAATCAACCCCCTTCAATTTTGGAATCTTCAATTCAAAAACAAACATCCGGCATTCATACGTTTAAATTTTACTCTACCCTGGGGCTCTAATTTTGCCGTTTACGGAAGGAGAAACGTCGCCCCGAGCGTGACGCAATATGATTTTGTTGAATTTGTTAAAGGCGGAAGAATTGATCGTCTTAAAAGAAACGCCGGAAATGATTATGTTGGTAATAACATTTGGAAAAGGGATACCAATTCCGTTTTGTTCATACACGGCGGTGGTGACGGTGACGGTGACGGTGTTAATAATAATAATAACTCGACGAAATCTAAAAAACCGGAAATATTAAAACATCGCGACGAAAAAAGAAGCATAAATGAAAAAAATTTTACCAAAAGAAGTTACATCGGAGATAGTAATACTAATAATAATAATAATAATAATACAATCATGGTCAACGTGACACTTTTGCAATATTTCGATACCGGAATTTGGTTTGTCAGCGTTTATAACGATGACGTTTGGCCACACGAGGTTAATATAAAACAAACAGACAATTTCCGGTTGTTTGTTTATAATGTTGATTATTATTATTATTTTTTCTTAATTAGGTTAATCTCGTTATATCGGAAGCTGAAGGTGTGTCTACTGCTTGTCCAAACGATTGTAGTTCACACGGATCTTGTTATCTTGGAAAATGCGATTGTATAGACGGTTACGAAGGAATAGATTGTTCAAAAAGTAAATTTCTTTTTTTAAAAAAAATCCCGCCATTTTTTTTTTTGTGTAAAACAAACGATTTCGTTTTAGGCGTTTGTCCCGTACTTTGTTCGAATCATGGTAAATACGGTGGTGGAATTTGTCATTGCGAAGAAGGTTGGAAAGGACCGGAATGTGACATACCCAAACACGATTGTCAATCACCCGATTGTTCCGGTCACGGTAAATGCGTTAAGGGATCTTGCGAATGCGTTGTCGGTTGGAAGGGGATCCTGTGTAACGAAGGTAACATCATCACCATCGTGTTTTGTTGGTAAAATCCCCGGGATTAATATAAAATTTTGTGTGTTAAATTTTAGTGGATTGCATCGATCCGAATTGTAGCGATCATGGAACTTGCGTGAACGGAAAATGTTATTGTAAAGCCGGATGGCAAGGGGTTAATTGTTCCGCCCTCGACAAACAAGTTTATCAGTGTTTACCATCTTGTTCAGAACATGGAACTTATGATTTAGAAACCGGATCTTGTAAATGTCAACCTTTTTGGACGGGATCCGATTGTTCGAAAGGTAAGTTAAATATTTATTTAAATCTACCGTAACGTTAAATTTAAACATTTGTTTGTCGTTGTTGTTGTTCAGCTCTTTGTTCTTTGGATTGTGGACCACACGGTAGATGCGGACAGGGTAAATGCGAATGTACGGATGGTTGGATGGGTGATAGATGCGATCTTCTTCCTTGCGACAATCGATGTCAAGAACACGGTCAATGTAAAAATGGTACATGCGTTTGTTCTCAGGGATGGAATGGAAAACATTGCACGATACGTACGTATATATCAACAAACAAACAAAAAACCCGTTTGTTTGTTATTAAAAATAACGAATTTTTTTTATTTTTCTCTCCAGCCGGATGTAAGAATGCTTGTTCCAGACATGGTATGTGTTCTCTAGAAGATGGCGAATATCATTGCATATGTTCAAACGAATGGGCAGGGGATGATTGTTCGATACCATTAGAACAACAATGCAACGATGAAATCGATAACGATCAAGGTAATATCATTTCCGTTTTGTACTCTCTCCCCGACAAACAGAACAAACGGGTACTAATGAAAAACCGTTAATTTTATTTGTCATCAGATGGTATGATCGATTGTTCGGATTCAGAATGTTGTTCTCATCCTAGTTGTTCAGATCACATAATGTGTTTGTCATCAAATGATCCCGTCGAAGTCCTCCTACGTAAACAACCCCCCTCGGTCACTTCATCATTTTATCAAAGAGTTAAATTTTTAATTGAAGAAAATTCGGTACAAAGTTATGCACACATGGACGAATATTCCGAAAGGTAAGTTTTATCATTATTATTATTATTTCTTTTGCGTTCACGTTTGTTTTGATTTATTTACTTTATGATTTGTATAAAAGCTGAGAAAATGTTTATCGAATTTATGATTAGAATGTACATAAAGAAAATATTACGTCGAGTTTTTTTCTTTCAGCCAAAAAAAAAAAAAAAATGACGAGCCATTATTGTTATTATTATTATTTTTTCGATCGGTTTTATTGGTTTCGGTGACGTTAATATGCAGGGAGGGGGGAGGGAAAGGGGAAGGAGTACGGGAAAAGAGGAGAAAAAAAAATGAAACGCAGAATCTTACGTTTGTTTGTTTCTCACTCTCTCTCTCTTCTCGTAGAGTAAGAGAAACGATCGTAAAAATTATAAAAAAAAAAAAAAAATGGCGGAAAAAAACATCGTGGTAGAAGAAAAGAAAAAAAAAGGTGTTGCGGATAATTTGATAATCGATAAAAAATTTGTCGCCATTTAAAATTTTTTTTTTGCAAAACTTTCGGTTTTTTTTTTTTTAAAAAGAAAATGGCGGCGGGAAGGGGGGTAAAGGGAATGGGATAAAAGATAGAAAGAGAGAGGGAGGAGAGGAAGAGAAGGGGGAAGAGAGAAAAATGAAAAAGCAAAAGCTGTTTAAATAAGATAAAACCCTTTCGGAGACGTGTAGAAAAAAATTTTTTACATTAACAAAAAAAAATAATGATAATAATAATAAAAAACGTTTTGTTTTTTTTCGATGTTAATTAATTTTTTTTTTTTTTTTTTTCGGAAAAGAATGAAAAGGAAGGGGGAAAAAGGGAGGAGTGTAGGGGGAGGGGAGACAACACGGGGAAAAAAACGGGGATAAAAAAAAATAAAAATGGAACAAAACGCTGTCGTTCGTGATGTAAAAAATTCTCGCACACGTTTACCTTATAATGAAATATATATTATCATTATTATTATCGCGTAAGTTCATACCTCCCTCCCCCTCCACTCGGGGATATTTTTTTTTTAAATATAAATTAAAACAAAATGGCTCCTCGTTTTTTTAAATAAATAACTTTATTTTATTTTTTAAAAAAATAAATTCTTTGATAAAATTCATTTAGTAATAATAATTGTGATGTGTTATGATGACGTCATCAGCATCATCAACGTCACAATTATTATTATTATTACAACTACTACTACTGCTACTGCTATTAAACCACCACCAATTTTATTATTATTATCATTATTAATATTATTACTATTATTATTTTCTTATTGTTTTTTATTATTATTATTATTATTAGTGATTCATCATTTTTTTTTAACGGATACATTTTAATGCTAAAACAATTTCAAAGCTTTTTATTAATATTATTATTATTATTATTATTATTATTATTATTATTATCATTTTTTTTATTTTTTTTTTTTTGTTTTCGGTTTTTTTTTTTTTTTGGATTTTTTTTTTTTACGTTGAAGTTTTTAATTTATCATTATTATTATTATTATTAATATTATTAATTATTATTATCGTTTATTTATTTATTTATTTATTATTATTATTAGTTTAAACATGAATAGTAACAAAATGCTTCTTTTTTTTTTAAAAAAAAGAAAATTTAAAAAAAAAATCCTTACCTTTGTTTTTCATCCCGTTTTTTGTCTTTGTCTAGTGTTTAACTCTATCCACATATTTATTTAAATATATATATATATACATAAAAATTTATGTATTTATGTACGTGCACGTGCGCGTACACGTACACGTACACACTCACACAAACACACACACACACACACATATACACCTTTTACATTTTATTATTATTAATTAATTTATTATTTATTTTATTTTCATTTTATTTTATTTTTAATCATTTTTAATTATTATTATTATTATTATTATTATTATTATTATCACGATCATTATTATTATTATTATTATTAAATTTTATTTATTTATTTATTGATTATACGAGACGTTTATATTGAATCCTAATATAAATAACGGATCGATTGATGACGTAACTCGTGTGTGACACTTACTCTCTGTGGTTTTTTCTCATTCGTTGATTTAAATTTTTAAAAAAAAGGCGGGAAAATTTAAAATTTAAAAAATAAAAAAAAATGGCGAAACTTAGCGTTTGAAATATCAAAACCGTAAAAAAAATTAATCGTAAAAAGTTTTTTTTTTATTTCTCTCTTTCTTTCTCTCTCTCTCTCTCTTTCTTTTTTTTTCTTCTGCTGTTTTTTTTCTTCGTCTGCTTTCTATTTCGGTATGCATAAAACAAAAAGAAAAAAAATTTTTAAATTGTTATTAAAAAAAGAAAAAGAAAAAAAGGAAAAAAGAAAAACATAACCATTTATTATTATTATTATTATTATTCTTAACTGAAACTTTTTTTTTTTTTTATTCAAAGTTGGCAACAAAAAAGAAAAAGTATAATAATAATAATAATTTTTTTTTTTTGAACGTGAAAAATTATCTTCCAAGTTAAATTTTTACGAAAAAAAAGAAAAAAAAAAAAAAGTTTTAAGGATGAGAATAATGATGATAATGATAATGATAATAATGACGATGAGATATTTAAATAATTAGTTATTAATAAATAATAAAAAAAAGAAAGAAAGAGAGAGAGAAAGAAGGAAGGAAAGAAGGAAGAGAGGAAAAGTTTTTAAAAGATTTCAGAAGGACCGTGTTAAGGTTTCTCCCTTTCCCTTCCCCCCACCCCCGTTACAATAAAACTCGCATTCGTTTATTATTATTATTATCATCATTTAAATTTAATATTATAATTTTTTATTTATTATTGATTTATTATCATTATTATATAGAGAAATATTTGAAAATTGTCTCAGGTGTGAGAAAAATCGAGGATATTAAAATTCATACGAGCGCTTCAATTTAACCATTTTCTATCTCTCTCTCTCTCTCTCTCACTCTTCATCCCCGACACGGTCCCCCCTCTCTCTCTCTCTCTCTCTTTTTGACATTTTAAAAGGAGTCAAAACTATTTTAAAAGTAGTCAGGTCACGTATTTAAAGTACCGATGGTAGTAGTATGGCGTCGTTTATTTTTTTTTTCAAGATAACAATTCACATTTCTCATTCTTCAACTTCAAAAATTTGTTCTGTCAAACGTTTTGTCTATTTACACGACACGAAAATTTCAAAAAAAAAAAAAAAAAAAAAAAAAAAAACTTAATGACGTTTTTTTTTTTTACTATTTTTAAACTCTCTAAACGATAATGATGACAGAAATTCGATCCGTTATTTAATTTTTTTATCTTATTTTTTATCTTTTTTAATTATTATTATTATTATTATTATTATTTATTTATTTATTTATATCATACATGAAACAAATTTTATATATATAAATAATTAGAATAATAAGTTATAATTTTATTTATTATTATTATTAAAACTCGTCGTTTAAATAAGTAAGTCGGCATCAATTGACGTCATTCATTATTATTATTATTATTATCAAAAAAAAAAATTTAATTTGATTTTATATTAACGTTAATTGATTTCGATTTATTTATAATTATATAATTACGATTGAGTGACGTCACGTGAGTGTGCGTGTGTCACGTGAAATAATTTTAAAAACGTTAAAAAAAACGATCATCGATTTAAATTTAATTAATAATAATAATCGATAATCGTAATTATGTGTTGTATGGATATATACAAACGTGAGTGACGTTTACATTTACTCTGTGTATGCGTGCGTTTCTTTAAATTTTTTATCTGTTGATAGTTGGAACACATCTAAAGTGCGTTTCTTTTAATTTTTTTTTGACAGTTTGAATTAACATAAAATGCGTTTCTTTAAATTTTTTTTTAGAGATACAAATTCACTCGGAGTGCGTTTCTTTAATTTTTTTATCTGTTGACAATTAGAATTAACTGAAAGTGCGTTTCTTTAAATTTTTTTCTTTTAGCGTTACCAATGCATTCCGAGTGCGTTTCTTTAATTTTTCTTTTCTATTGACAATTAAAATTTACACAGAGTGCGTTTCTTTAACTTTTTTTTTTGACAGTTAGAATTCACTAAAAGGGCGTTTCTTTAAATTTTTTATCTGTTAACAATTAGAACTCACCTAAAGTGCGTTTTTTAATTTTTTTTTTTTTTCCTTATTTATTGACAATTAGAACTCACTGAAAGTGCGTTTCTTTAAATTTTTTCTTTTAGCGTTACCAATGCATTCCGAGTGCGTTTCTTTAATTTTTCTTATCTATCAACAATTAGAATTCACTCCGAGTGCGTTTCTATAAATTTTTTTTTAGCGATACAAATTCACTAAAAGTGGGTTTCTTTTAATTTTTTTCTGTTGACAATTAAAACTCACTGAAAGTGCGTTTCATTAAATTTTTTTTTTTTTTTGACAGAATTCACTTCGGGTGCGTTTCTTTAAATTTTTTTCTAGCAGTAAAACTTCACTCGGAGTGCGTTTCTTTAATTTTTCTTATCTACCGACAATTAAAACTCACTGAAAGTGCGTTTCTTTAATTTTTTTTCTTTACCGACAATTAAAACTCACTGAAAGTGCGTTTCTTTAAATTTTTTTTTTTACAACAACTCACCGAAAGTGCGTTTCTTTAAATTGTTTATTTGACAGTTAGAATTCACTATAGCTGCGTTTCTTTAAATTTTTTTTAGCGGTACAAATGCATTCCGAGTGCGTTTCTTTAAATTTTTTTTTGACAATTAGAATTCAATCAAAGTGCGTTTCTTTAAATTTTTTTCTAGCAGTACAAATGCATTCCCAGTGCGTTTCTTTAATTTTTCTTTCCTTATTTATTGACAATTAGAATACACCTAAAGTGCGTTTCTTTAAATTGTTTTTTTGACAGTTAGAATTTACTCCGAGTGCGTTTCTTTAAATTTTTTTTCTAGCAGTACAAATGCATTCCCAGTGCGTTTCTTTAATTTTTCTTTTCTTATTTATTGACAATTAGAATACACCTAAAGTGTGTTTCTTTAAATTGTTTTTTTGACAGTTAGAATTTACTCCGAGTGCGTTTCTTTAAATTTTTTTCTAGCAGTACAAATGCATTCCGAGTGCGTTTCTTTAAATTTTTTTCTAGCAGTACAAATGCATTCCGAGTGCGTTTCTTTAAATTTTTTTCTAGCAGTACAAATGCATTCCGAGTGCGTTTCTTTAAATTTTTTTTTGACAATTAGAATTCAATCAAAGTGCGTTACCTAAAATTTTTTTCTTTTAGCGGTACAAATTCATTTCGAGTGCGTTTCTTTATATATATATATTTTTTTTTCTAACGTTCGAATCTAAATAAATAATTTTTTGTTTTTTTTTTTTTTTTGATTTTTAAATTTTCTCTCCATTTTTTTTATTCATTCATAACAATTACGAAACAACATATAATAATTTCAATAATAAATATATTTTAATCGTCGAGTTTCTTTTTAAATTAAACACGATGACGTAAATGACGTGTTTTGTTGAGACATGGCGGAAATGACGGTTTTTTTTTAACGGTTTTTTCAATAACGCGTTATTATTGTTCGTATATATATTATATGTATGTGTGAGTATGAGTGCGTTGTTTTTTTTTTTTTCTTTCTCTCTTATACAATTACGTAAAAATAATAAAAAAAATATATTTTTTTTAAAATTAAATTTATCTATCTATATATATATAAAATAATGATAAAAGAAAAGAAAAAGAAAAAAAGAAAAAAAAGTTTTTTTTTTTTTTTTCTTTTTTCTTTTCAATACATTACTTTTATACGAAAAGTGTTTTTATGTGTTTGTAACTTTACCTTGTCTGTCCTTGTTCCCCCTGCAATCTATCTTCGTAGTTCGTTCTGGAATTCATTCACACCGCGGTAAGTGCAGTAAATAAATTCCTTCACTTTAAATCAGTTCAACTGTTTTCAACAAAAAGAATAAATATTAAATAATTATATTATTTTCGGGGCTCTTTATATTGCCCCCCCATCATCTCTTCCCCCCCCTCTCTCTCTCTCTCTCACACTCCCCATAAAAGTTAGGAAAAGAGCTTTTCTATTTTACATATAAGAA
The DNA here is from genome assembly GCF_000006295.1 of Pediculus humanus corporis. Lineage (NCBI taxonomy): Eukaryota > Metazoa > Arthropoda > Insecta > Psocodea > Pediculidae > Pediculus > Pediculus humanus. Next base: position 1,118,779 of record NW_002987891.1, on the reverse strand, counting down.
ATAAATACTCTCTCTCTCTCTTGAAAAAAAATTTTTATTTTTTTTTTAAATCTTGTATTAAAAGTATTAAAAATATAATAATAATAATAATAATAATAATAAATTATATTTAAAAAGTTTACATACGAAAAAAAAAAAGTTTTCTTCTGCTTTTGTTATTGTATCGTTTTTTTTCCCGCAAAACTTTAATTCGTCAAAATAAATAAAAAAAAAATTCGAAAACGATTTTTTATCGATAAAAAAATTTTATTTTTTTTTCTTAAAAAACTTTTTCTTTTTCTCCTTCCACGACAAAAAAAAAAAAAAATTGTAGAAACCTAATCTGCATACTCAATTTAAATAAAACTAAAAAGAAGAAGATGATGATGAGAAAGATGAGGGATGAGAGACGTGAGGTGGGAAGTGGAAGCAGAAGAAAAAACTTTTTATTTTTTTTTAAACGGAATAATAATAATTTTTTAAAAGTCTGTCGTGGTTATAGAATGAATTTTTTTTTTTATACTTCTGCCACTTATTATAAATAAAAAAAAATAAATAAAGAGTTGAACTGATTCTTAAGTGAAATATGCCTGATGTATTTGTTTTACCTTCAGCCATTTTTTATTTATTTATTTATTTTGTTTGTTATAATAAATTTATTTATTTATTTTAATCATTATTATTATTTATTTTATTTATTTTTACGTATGTCGCACCGTCTTTGTCTTACGTTCGTCTTTTGTCAATAATTTTTTTCTTTTTTTTTTTTTTCTTTTGTTTATTTTATTTTATTTATTTATTATTTTTATGTGTATATATGTATATAAAAAATAATAATAATAATATATATATATATATATGTGTATACATAAAACAATTTTATTTATTTATTTATTTATTTTTTTTGTCTTGTTAATCGTCATTTATATATATATAAATATATATATTTATTATTTGTTTAATGTCCGTAAAAAAAAAAAAATTTATTTTCGTTTATTTATTATTATTATTATTATTTATCATCATCATCATCATCATTATTATTATTATCGTCATTTATACACATATTATTTTATTCGGCATCATCATTATTATTATCTTTATTATTATTATTAAAAGAATTCATCGTCGTTGATACGAATTTTTCGTTTAGGTTTAAACGATTTAAGATTTTAAATTTGATGACGTCATAAAAAACCGTTAAACGAAAATCGTATTTACGACATTTTATCATTCGTTTTCTTTTATTTTTATTTTTTTTTCATTTTTATTCACCGATTGTGTGTGTATTTATTTATTTATTTTATTATTTATTTATTTATTAATTAGGAAAGCAATTTTATTTATTTATTTATTATCATTATCATCGTCATCATCGTTATTATTATTGTTATCGAACGATTTATATGTTTTTTTTTTCTCCTTTTATTTATTTATTTATTTTATTTATGTGTGTTTATTTTTTTGCGTTCGAAAATTACATAGAAAAGAAAATTATTATTATTATTATTATTATTATTATTGTTATCGTTATCGTTATTATTATTATTATTATTATTATTATTATTATTATTATTATTATTACTTAACCTTTTATGTTTAACCCATTTGTCTGCGTCTAAATTACATGTTAACCTAACCTTGTTAAAAAAAACTTACCTATACCCATCCGTTCGTTTCATTTTGAATTACGCGCCTTTTTTATTTGTTTTCCTCACACCCCTGACGTCATACCACCCTCTCTTCCCCCCGTCTCTCTCCCACTCATTCTTCTTCTCTTTCCCTTCACCGCATCGATCGCCCGCCCTCTTACAACCGAACGAAAAAATAAAAAAAAAAAAACAAAAAAAAAAAATTTTTTTTTGTCCCCAATTTTTTATCATTATCATTATTATTATTTTTGGTTTTTCTTATTATTATTATTATTATTATTATTATTATTATTATTATTATTATTATTATTATTATTATTATTATTATTATTATTATTATTACGATTATCATTATTATTATTTTATTATTTATTATTAATTTTTTTGTTTTTTTTATTAAAAATTTTATCGGTCGATAAGAAAAAAAATTATTATTATTATTATTATTATAAAAACCGGAAATTTATTTATTTTAATTTTAATTTTGGCGGGAAATTTAAAATTTCAAAAAAAAAATCAAATTCGAATTATTCTTTTTTAAAATAATAATAATAATTCCAGTCCTTGTTGTATTTATTTATTTTTAATAACTTTTTTTTCACAGAATTTGACTTGGACGATTTAATCGGGGAGTCGGGATGATGGGGATGATTGAGAGAGGGGGAAGGGGGGGGGGTAAAGACGAAAAAATCGAAACAAGGATGCCAACAGAATAAAATATAAACAAATTGACATGCCTTATTTTATTTTTTTTTTTTTTTCTAAATGAAAACGAATAATTTTCGCGTGGAACTAATTTTATTTTCTATTGACACGACGGCTATTAATCCTTTCTCGTTGTTTTTTTCTTCAGGTTTTTTTTTTTTAAATAATTCATTATTATTATTATTATTATATGCATACGATAATACAATTTCAGGTAATGTTTGTTTTATTTATTTTTTTATTATTTCGTATGTTTAATTTTTTTTTTTTTCTCCAACGAATGATGCCTCCCGGTAAAGACTTTTCCACCCCCCCCTCCCCGAACCTCCCACAAAAAAATTAATTAATTAAAAAAAGGGGGGTAAGGGGAAGTAAAAGATAATCACTGTGGATTTCAATATTTAAAAAAAAAATTAAAAAAATGAGAATTTTTTTTTTTTCATAAAAATAATTCTACGTCAATTAGCTAGCTAGCTAGCTAGCTAGCTAGCTTTTTCCCCCATTTTGTTTTTACTCTCTCTCTCTCTCTCTCTTTCTCTCACATCCTTTCATTATTATTATTATTATCATCAACATTTTTTCTGAGCTTTTAAGCCCTTTGAAAAAATAAAAAAAATTATTTTTTTTTCTCTTTGATCTTATTATTATCATTATTGTTATTAAAAAAAAAAAAAAAAAAGTGAAAACCTTTCATTAGTCGCAGCGGAAGCACTCGTGATAATAATGATAATAATAATTATTATTATTATTTTTTTTTTGTTTTTGTTTCGTATACGAAAGGTAAGTTTATATATATATATATAATTGTTTTAATCCGACTATGAAAACCTCGTTGTACATAATCTTCTTTCCCTTTTTTTTTTTTTACATAATAAGACGTACGACCGCAAAAAGCATAAAAAAACAAACGGGACGCAACAACAACAACATCAAAAGAAAAAATTATCATTATTATTATTTTTGTGAAAAAAAAACCCCCACGGAAAAAAAAAAAAAAAATTTTTTACGACGATCACAAGAACAACAACAAGGACTTTGGAAATATATTATTATTATTATTATTATCGTCATCATCGTTTATTTATTATTTATTATTATTATTATTATTATTATTATTATTATTATTATTATTATTATTATTATTATTATTACGTTTAAGTTATAATTAATTATTTATTAATTAATTTATTTTATTTTATTTATTATTTTTTTGCATTTTGTTTAATTTTAATTTTTTTTCGAAGAATGCGGCTGCACATTATTATTATCATTATTATTATTATTATTATTTTCAAACGTTATGCTTTTTTTTAATGAATGCTTTTCTCTCTCTCTCTTTCATTTATTTTTTGTCATCTCTCATCTCTTTTTATTTTTTATTTTTAAAATTATTTTATTTAAAAAAAAAATCATGGAAACGATAATTACGACAAAACAAAATGGCGTCGTTCTCCTAATGTGACGTCAATCATTATTATTTATTTATTTTTCCATGATTTTTTTTTTGTTTTTCGATTCGCGTTTTTAAGCAAAGCAAAACAATTATTATTATTATTATTATTTATTTATTTATTAATGCATGGTTTTAATTTTTTTTTATTTTTGCAATTACTATTTAGTATATAATAATTTTTCATTTGTTTAAAAAAAAAAAAAAAAAAAAAAGAAATTTTAATCGGATTTTTTTTTTTTTTAAGTTCCGTTCGATGATAATCATAATCATCATCATTATTATTATTATTATCATTTTTATCACGGAATAAAAAAAATAAATAAATAATAAATAATAATAAATCACGTTGTTCGAATGTTTTTTTTTTTTTTTTTTTTAAATGATTTTATATTAACGAGCCCAAAAATTTTTTTTTTTGCAAAGCGACACGTTGCGGTCGAAATGGGAACTAAAATAAATATATTTCGGACGTGTGGGGATGGGATGAGGTAGAGTAGAAAAGAAAGGGGAGGAGCGAGTGTGTGGGAATGGGAGGAGTGAGCAAAGGTAGGAGTGGAGTGGGTGGGGTGAAGGTGGGATGGAGGTGGGGTGAGGAAAAGGTTTTTTTTTCTGATGCGTAAAGAAATTTGAATAAAATAAATAAATTTTTTTTTTCCATTGTTGTTTGCATTTCATTATTATTATCTTTGAAAAAAAAATTAATGGTAAATTATAAAAGAAATAATATTTATCATTATTATTATTATCATTAAATACAAAAAAAAAAATATTTGGGCTTAAAAAAAAAATCGATTTTGTAAAAGGAAAAAAATTTTTTTTAAAAAAGCAGACGACTTTTTTTTTCCGTTACTACAAAATCGATTTTTTTGCGAATTTTAATTATTAAAAATGTTTTTTTTTTTAATGTTGTCATTTCTGATCTTTTTACGTTTCTGTTCCAGTCGTGTTTCTGTAATGAGAGGACGTGTAGTTACTCCACAGGGTCTCGGTATTGTCGGAATAAGAGTATCCGTTGATAAAGATTCGAGATTTGGATTTACATTGACAAGAAATGGAGGATGGTTCGTTAGAAACCCCCTCTCGAGTATTTTCAACTTTTCACGCCGATAATAATAATAATAATAATTTCTCTCCTTTTAAGGTACGACGTTTTGGTGAACGGCGGTGGTGCCGTAACTCTTCAATTTCAACGTTCGCCATTTAAACCCTTGACAAAAACCGTTTTCGTACCTTGGAATCAAATCGTCGTTTTACCACCCATACAAATGCATTTGGGAGAACTTGAAAATGATGACGTCACTAAAAATATCACGTTACCGCCGGATTATCACACGAAAATGGGGATTTATTTTGAAAATTCCATAAGATTTTTATCCCTGGATTCGTGTGCCGATCACACCGATGTTAATCCCATCGTCATTTCATCTTGGGCACCTGAAAAAAAAGGACCCGTTTTTGGTAAAAGCGTACTCCTTGCGGAAACACAAGTAATAATAATAATGATAATAATGGGAATTTTCCTAGTATTTTTGTTGTCTTTAAAAAAAAAAAATGTTTTCCCTTAAGGTCATACAAGAAAGAATTTCAATTCCCGGTTCGGATTTGAATTTAATGTATCAATCATCACAAAGTGCCGGATATTATAGTCTTCTTTATATGAGACTAACCGGAAATCAAATCCCCGACACTTTAACTCACGTACATTTAAGAGTCGAAATAGAAGGTTCTATTTACACGAAAATGTACGAAGCAGATCCGGATTTAACTCACGTATTCGCATGGAACAAAAGAAACGTTTATAAACAAAAGGTTAATTTATTTTTTATATAAAAAATTTCGACGTGGTTTTAGATAAAATAGTAAAAAAAATTTTTGTCGTTTGTCGTAGGTTTATGGTGTCGCTTTAGCCAAAGTATCCATAGGTTATCAATATTCTAATTGTGGTAACGTCATTTGGGAAACTCAAACGGCTACATTAAACGGTTTTGTCGTCGACATATCCGACATCGGTGGTTGGAGTTTGGATGTTCATCATCATTATAATTTTCACGAAGGTTAATTTACGTTTTGTCTTTTGTTGCCTCTCTGTTTGTTTTGTATTTTATCGTATCCTTGGTCCTTTTTAGGTATATTACAAAGAGGTGATGGATTGATGTTGAATTTGAAAAACTATCCGAGGATTGTCAAAGTCCTCATGGGTACCGGTTTACAGCGACCGCTTAAATGCACCGATTGTAACGGTCCGGCAAAAGATTCGAAACTTTTAACACCCGTGGCTTTAACGACAGGACCGGATGGTTCTTTATACGTTGGTGATTTTAATCTCGTAAGAAGGATAACACCCGAGGGTAACGTTTACACCGTTTATCAACTCAGGTACGACGAGAAAATCGTTAAGGGTTTTGATTCGTTGGATGGTTTAATAATTTTCTTTGTGTTTCAAACAGCGCAACGCAAGTGTCCTATCAATATTATCTAACCGTGTCACCAGCCGATGGTAAACTTTATATATCAAATCCGGAAAGTCATCAAATATTAAAAGTTTTGATATTGGATCCGGTAGAAGAACCTTCACTTAATGGTGACGTAGTCGTCGGAAGTGGTGAAAGGTGCATACCTGGTGATTTGTCCAACTGTGGAGATTTAGGACCTGCAAAACAAGCTAAATTAACTCATCCGAAAGGTTAAGATAACACGTGACACCATTCTCAACCGTTTTCGCACGATCGATTCTTATCATTTCCGATGTGTTTATAGGTTTGGCAATAGCTTCGGATAGGACCATGTACATAGCTGATGGTACAAACATCAGAGCCGTTGATTCGAAAGATATAATTCACACGTTGGTCGGTCATCACGGTCACAACAATCATTGGCAACCCATTCCTTGCAAATCAGCAATTCCAGCAAATCAGGCTCAGTTGCAATGGCCGACAGGTTTAGCACTAAGTCCTTTGGATGGTAGTTTGTATTTTATTGACGATCGATTGGTTTTAAAATTAACATCGGATTTAAAAATAAAAGTCGTCGCGGGTTCTGCATTGCACTGTCAAATAAAAAATAACACGAATGATGTTCCCGTGGGTTCGTCTTCGGGTGAAGACACCGATGCAAGAGGTTCCGCACTCGGTTCTCTTCTTGCCATGGCTTTTAGCCCAACCGGAGATTTATATTTGGCGCAAAGCGATTCAAGAAAAATAAACACGATCAAAATTGTAGACTCTTCCGGTAGGATAAGCGATTTTGCCGGAAAAGGTGTTCCCAACGAGATGAGGTGAGGGTTGATTTTAATTGAATTTTATACTTACCCGATAACTTGCTCACATGTTTGATGATCCTTCTTCTTCAGGACGGATAGTTGCGATTGTAAAAACAATTCCAATACCATAACCAAAGAAATGTGTTGCGAAGTACAAAACGACGACAGCAACAAAGAAACATTACTTTCGTCAAATGCAAAACTATATCAAATTTCAGCAATTGCTGTTGGACCCGATGGAATCGTATACGTTGCTGATCAAGGTGAGTTCTTTTTTCTCCTGGCACTCGAAGCACACCCACTAATAAATTCGTAATATCTATTCTAGGGTCACTTCATATTCTTTCTCTCGAACATTACTTACCTGTTCATGACGAAAATGGCGAATTTAAAATTCCCTATCCTGCATTTATGGAAATGTACGTTTTCAATCGTTACGGACAACATATCAGTACTAAAGACCTCACGAGTGGTAAAACCAAATATAGTTTTCTATACAGTAAAAACACGAGTTTTGGTAAACTGAGTACCATAACCGATCCGAGTGGTAATAAAATTTTATTCCTACGAGATTACAGCAACGTCGTAAGTATCGTCCATTTTGTTTTCTTATTCCACGTTGTACCTACGATGATATGATACCATTAACGACGCTTTTTAGGTAAGCACGATCGAAAACGCACAAGATCATAAATCCGATCTTAAAATAAGCGCTGTCGGTTTTCTTGTTAAATTTTCACAAAAAGGAAAATCCGAAATTGATTTTGATTACGACAGCATCAGCGGATTATTAACTAGCAGATCAGATTCGACAGGAGGAGGAGTAAGAGAAAATTCATTCATTCATTCATTTTATTTTTTTTTTAACGACTGAATCGAATCGTTTTTTTTTTCTGTCAGGGTGGTAGAACCGTAATTTACAGATACGATAAATACGGTCGAGTATCAACCGTCATTCTACCGACAGGTGAAATAATTTTGTTGTCGTCACAATTATCACCTGATAATAAATTAGAAGTTGTCGTGAGTGGAACAAACGACAGAGTGACAACATTAACCATGGATGGTGTGGGAGCTAAACGACTAACAATCGAACAAAGTGAGTTGTGAGTGATAAGAGAGCACAACAAACGATAAGATAATTTAATAATAATGATGATTATAATAATTTTCAGACGATTCGACGACAGAACTCGTGAGTTATAAAAATGGTACCCTTATCAGTCGAGCGAGTTGGGGTGTTTCCGTCGATTCTGTAGCCGTTGCTCGATTTCCGCTTTTAGAATTGAGTTTACCCATCGAAGCGGAAATGTTACCGATGTGGAGTTTACAGGTAAATAATTAAAAACAATATTTGTACGTGTCATTAAGAGAAAATAATAAAAATTTTTTCTAAACCGCCATTAGAAAAATCAATTGGGTGAAAGTTTTAACGAAATGGAATGGAAATATTCGTTGGTCGGTGACATAAACAGCAAAACGCAACAAACGGTGAGAAGAGACATTTACGTAAATAAAACAAAAGTTTTGGGAATCGAATTAGATCAATCTGATGGAAAAGAAGTCGTATACAATCAAGAAGGTGAAAAATTGCTGACGTTTAACTACAGCATCGTCGGTTTACCGGTTGCATGGACCCCACATTTCGGACATCCTGTTAACGTTTCTTACGACAGGTAAAGAAATTTTCCTTTTTTTCCTTTTTGTTATTCCATCTTCTTCTTTTACGAAACGTACGATTATTATTATTATTAGATTTAACCGATTGGAAAAATGGTCTTGGGGCGAACAAACGGAAACTTACACGTACGAAAGACACGGTTTGTTATCAGGCATGAGCAATCCTCACGATGGCACGATAGGATTCTTCTACAACGATTTAAACATGGTAATTGTGTTTAATTAAATTTGTAAAATTTCGCGAAAAAAGGTCTTGATTACATTGTTCGATTACAGCTGTCGAAACTTTCACTTCCGAGCGGTCGAGCTTTTCAATTCATGTACGATTCGGAAGGTGGTATAAGACACATAACACTACCTTCCGGTACGAAACATAGTTTTTCATGTCAACCGAGTCTCGGTTTCATAAGAGTCACTTACACTCCTCCTGGATCTACAAGAAGTTACATACAACATTATTCAAACGATGGAGCATTGCTTCAAACGGTTTATCCGGGTGACGGAGCACGAGTCGTTTACAGATACCACAAATCTGGTTTATTGAGCGAGGTAATCATCGACCACCCCATCATCACCATTCCCCTCCCCATGACGTCACTCACACATTTTTCTCACTTCAGATCATTCACGGGGATGGAAAAAGCGAAATAAATTATTCGGAAATAGCATCCGGATCACCCAGCGAAGTCACCCACAGTGAAAAAGATCTAGAATATAAATGGGATCTGACACATTCCGGTGGAAAGTTAATAGAAGAAAGAATCGATTTCGGTAGCAAAACCGGATTGAGCAATGCAAAATTAACTTACGAATACGATGATAATTTTAGAGTGACCATGATAACCGGAAGAATAGGTGGACAAAATCTACCGGAATTAAACATAGGATATTCACCGAAAACCGGAAGCGTTGCACAATTCGGACAATTTAAGGTACAAACGACGGAAATGATTAAAAAAAAATAAAAGCGATTTACAAAAATATTAATCCCACTTTCCCGCCATTTTCAGGTATCGAATCCGAAAGCAAACGAAACGACCGTTTTCGATGGTACCGCATTATTTTCTAGAAAAATCAACGAATATTTTCAAGAAATCGAAATTGCCGTCACAATACACAGAATGGAAGTTTTTAGAATGGAATTTTCATACGATTTAAGAAGGTAACACAAATAATAATAATAATAATAATAATAATCATTCACTGAATGTTTAAAATTTTTTTTTTCACCCCCCCAGTCGAATAAGTCAAACTAAAACATATACGAGAAACGTTGGAGTCAACAGTTATACGAATACAAAAAATTACACTTGGGATCCTGATGGACAATTGATTGGTGTTGAAGCACAAGAACCCTGGGGATTCAATTACGATGCCAACGGTAACATGTTGGCATTGAATTACCGGTAAATCATCATCATTATCTTGTTTTTCTTATCGTTATTGTTTCGATGGGGTAACCTTTCTTTTTTTGTAAATAGTGGAAACACGATACCCATGGAATACAACGTCATGGATCGTATAGTAAAATTCGGAGAAGGACAGTACAAGTACGATAATAGGGGATTCGTTATACAAAATGCAAGAGAAGAAAGGTTTCATTATAATGCAAAAGGTTTGTTGGTGAGAGCGACGAAAAGGGGTCGTTTCGACGTTCGATATTTTTACGATCATCTCGATAGGCTGTCATCGAGAAAAGATAATTACGGAAACGTCACGCAATTTTTTTACACCAATCACAAAAGGCCAAACGAGGTAGGTGTCGTGTTCATATGATCGGGATCCATTTTTTAATATTCCAGCAGTTAATAATAATACGGAATCCACAGGTATCGCAAATATATAGTCCAAGAGATGGTAAATTAATGTCCCTCATATACGATGACAGAGGACATTTGATTTACGCACAAGTGTACAGGCACAAATATTACATAGCAACCGACGAATGCGGTACACCGGTCATGGTTTTTAATCAATATGGCGAAGGTATAAGAGAAATAATGAGGTCACCATACGGTCACATTGTTTACGATTCGAATCCATATTTATACTTACCCGTTGATTTTTGCGGTGGTTTATTGGATCAGGTACGTTGTCGCAACGACCGCAACGACTCCTTCAAATATTTTCGTAAATGACACATTGAAAACTTTTTCAGGTTACATCGTTGGTACACATGGAAAACGGTCAAGTTTATGATCCGTTGATAGGACAATGGATGACTCCAAATTGGGAAACGATACTTTCGAGGATATCATCACCAAATCATTTACATTTATATCGTTTTAACGGAAATGATCCTATAAACGTTCGTGCTAAAAAAAGTCAATTAACAGGTACGTGTATGTTTCCGGTTTGTTCATCCTCGCTCGGTCATTTTCCGTTTTTATTTGTGTTTATTTGTTTGTTTTTCAGATACCGAAAGTTGGTTAAAAATACTCGGGTACAATGTTAAAAATTTAGCACCACAAATATATTCGGAAAATTTACCTAAAATCAATTCGAATTTGGGTCCCGAATCCGGTGGCGAACTATCACCCAAAGGATTATTAAAAAAAGAATTTTTCGTTAATCCCACGTTTAAAATAGCATCCGGTTTCATAGCAAACATGGACGAGAAAAAATTAACCGTCCGAGAATTATCATCGATACAAAAGAGTAAAGTTAAACAAATATCAATACTCGAAGGTTGGCAAAAGGTATTGAACGTTGGCAAACCTGGTGCCAATTCCGAACCACCCTTCGGTAAGGGTATTATAGTGTCGCGAACGGTTTCCGGTATGGCCGTTCTTAACAGTGTGCCAAGTGCTAATCCAATATACAGAGATGTTTTCACAAGCGTTTTCAATCGTAGTTATTTACTCGATTTAAAACTTTTAATACACGGCGCGCAACAGGATGCGTTTTTCTTCGTCAAACCGGAAACGTGGAAAGTTTCCGAAGATAGAGGTCAATTAAAACGTCTCGGTTCGCAAGTGAACACGACGTTTCACGAAAAAGATCAAGAAATGGCGGATATTAAAATACACAATTCCGGTACCGTTATCAATTTGAGATACGGTACGACACCTGAAAAAGAAAAAAACAGGTTGTTGCATCATGCCAAGGGTCAAGCTCTTAGGAAAGCTTGGCACAGGGAAAGGGATTTGCTAAGGTTGGGATTTCCGGGCTCGGTCGATTGGTCGCAAAGCGAAATCGAAGAAATATTAAAAGTCGGGTATTCTATGTCGTTCGAAGGGGAATACGTGCACGATATTAACGTGTATCCAGAATTAGCAGAAGATCCTTTCAACATTAAATTCGTTAAAAAGGATAATTATAAAAATAATAATAATAAAAGGAGAAAAAAACGGTCTTACGTTAAACGTTCGAATCCCCGTTTAAATCGGGATAAAATGGTATATCCCGGTGAGGATCCGTTGATATTTATTAATAAAAATGACGAACATTTTTTTTTAAAAAAATTATCAAGTGAAAAAGAATTATTTAATAATAATAATAATAATAAAAATGGCGGCGGCGGTGGCGGTGGTGGCGTCATCGATGACGACGACGCGAGTGACGTAAATAAAATACTTTCGGACGTTAGATCGTATCGCGATACATCATCCTACGTACCCATATTATTCCCGAAAAATAATAATAATAATAATAATAATGACGATGACGATGAGAATAATAATAATAATAATAATAACGGTTACGACGACGACGATACGAAAAATAAAAAAAAAATTTTTTTATATAAAAAATGTAAAGTTTGGTGGCTTTCATGGTCATCCGAATCATGCTGAAAATAATTTTTTAAAAAAAATTTCGTTTTTTTTCCCGCCTTTTTTTTTTTTTTTTTTTTAAATCGTTTTCTTTCTTTCTTTTACGTGAAATATATATATATATATTTTATATGATACTGCCTTCGGTGAATGAATGAATGAACGAATGATTGAATGATCGAATGATTGATTGATTGAAAGAAGAAGAAAAAGGAGAATAAAACGAATGCGTGTGTATTTAATTAATTAAATAAAAAGGGTTTACATATCCCGTTTTATACGAATAATAATAATAATAATAATAATTCGGTCAATTTATTAAAATTTAAAAAAATTTTCCCGCCATTTTTTTCTTTAGTTTTTAAAATTTGAAAAAATTTTCGAACGGTTCCGTTCGGCTATCAAGTGATTCTCTTACGATTCAATTATATATATATGTACACAGGGTGTCCCAAAAAAAAAATTATATTATTATAATTATCATTTCAATCGATCATGTGATTATACACGATTAAGCTCCTCCCACCATCTTCATCCCAAACCCCCCGACCCCGCCCAACCAGAATAAAACAATACAAAAATAACGTCCAATCATTTCTTTTTTTTTTGCAATTAACGTAATAATGATGATGATGACAATTAGGTCGAAAAATTAAAATAATAATAATAATAATTATGTACATAAAAATTTTTACATGAGAAAAACTATAAGAGTGTGAGTAATGATAATGATGATGATGATGATGATGATAATAATTTAAATGTGAATTATTTTTCTTTGTGTAAATGTATGTATATGCGGGTGTTTTACGTGGGAAAAAAAATTAATAAATAAATTATTGATTTTTTCTAATAAAATTATTAATAATAAATAAATATCGATCGGATTTTTCATTCACGATTAAATAAATAAATAAATAAATAATAGATGAAAAACCTTCGAATTTTCGTTTGGTTATTTTTTAAAAGTATTTTTCATTATTATTATTATCATTACGTTTTTTGTTTTATTACGTGCGTGTATATGTACGTACGCGCACTCACACACACGCGCGCGCGAAACGACGTTTATGTATTTCCTTTATTAATAATAATAATAATAATAATAAATTTATAATGATTGTTTAAGTGTTTTCATTTTTGTATTTATAATTAATTAATTAATTAATTATTAATTATTATTATTATTATTTTATCGTCTTTTATTAATAAATAAAATTTTATAATTGTAATAAATAAATAAATAAATATATATATATATATAAATAAATCTATTTAATAAAAAAAAAAATGTGTGCCACTCGTGTTATTATTATTATTATTAATTTTTTTTCTTTCTGTTGTTTTATTATTATTATTATTATCGTCGTCGTCGTCGTCGTCGTCATTAAAAAAAATATATATATAAATATTATTATTATTATTATTACGATTAAAATCTTTGGGAAACGTGTTTATAATAATAATGATAATCATTTATTGTTTTTTTTAAAAAATTTGTCAACCGTCGTAATTTATTATTATTATTATTATTAATTTAAAAAAAAAAAAATGAATAAGTCGATGAACGAATAACCGTCCAAAAAAAAAATGGAAAAGAAAATTTTTTTCTTTTCTGCTACCGGAAAACGAATAAAAATTAAAAAAAAAAGGAAACGCAAAACTATTTACCCCCCCCCCCACCACCACCGCCAAAAAAAAAAAATAAATAAATAAATAAATGGATTATGTTTTAAACTAGTGTGTAAAATTTTTTTCGTTTTGCTACGGTTAATTAATTAATGAACGTGTCAATAAGGAACTAATAATGATTAATGAAATTGCGACAAAAAAAAAATATAGGCATGCATTAAAATAAATATTATTATTATTATTATTTGTTGTTTTTTCTATGTTTCAATAAAATCGATAAATATACATTTTAATAAAATAAATAAATAAATAAAAATATTTAAATATTTTATTTATTGTTTTATTGTCTATTATTATTTATTTATTTACATACACTCTTTTTAAACAAGAAAAAAATTCCAATCGACTTCCTTTTCCGATGACGTCATCACCAACGTCATTTATATATTGAATTAATGAAATCGTTACCGAATAAAAATTCATTTCCGGTATTTGATAAAATCATTCGAGGGGTCGCCATAGATGGCGGTGATGTTTGTTTTGAATGTGGCGCTAGCATCGGACGTTTTTTTAATGAACTAATAATACCGTTACCGCCAACGATTTTTTTCCCATCGTCTTTTCCCGATCTTACTATCGCCTCCTCCCGAATTTTACACGAGTTTTTCTTTTTTATTTTATTTGAATCCACGCAATCGTCGCATGACGTCACAGGCACATCGAGTAAATTATATTTATTTTTATCGAAATGTGGTAAAACTCTATGTTTATCTTCAATTTTAATTAATCCATCTTTGTATATGTGAGCTATCAAACCCGCACCCGTACCGATATCGTCTTTTTCACATTTTCTTAAAAAAACCTGTTTGGAAAAAAAGGAAAATTTAAACGTTTTTCCTGTTGTCGTTTCCCCCTCCCTCCCTCCCCCCAACGTGAAAATACAAACTTTCGTCGTGGGTCTTTTCATAGCGTGAATTTTTTTCAATAGATAAGTTTCATAATTAGGAAAATCTTTTAAAAGCATTCCATCTCCTATAATTCTCACGTCTTTCATTTCCACTTTCGTTATGACCGCCGACAAACAAGTAGCCGCCAAATAAGCGGATCTTTTTGCCAAACATCTACATATGAATCTTATTTGGACGCAATCAGAATCGGAAACATTCGGATAACCCAAAGAATACAAAATGGATTTACAACGCAAATAATTATTTTCGTCATCCCTTAAACAAAAAAAACAATCGATTATCGATTATCGATCATCGATCGAATCATTCTCGACGTTACTAACATTTCCATGATTGCGAGATCCATGGTTTTCAAACTATCTTTCATGGATAAACCGGGACTTATGTAACCTTTTAACAGGACTCCCATTGAAACTAATTTATATATGCAAAGTCTTGCCAATTCTCCAAGATACGATGACGACATTAATTTCTCCAGTCTGAAATAAGCCAAAAAAAAAAAATTATTAACGAATTTTTTAAACCGGGGAGACTCGTGACTCCTCACGTGTTTTTTCCAGGATCGTTGGATGCTTCATCAACTTGTATGTCAAATTCAGATCTTATGTAATCTAAACTTCCATCATCTCCAAAATTTTTCAATCCAACATCTATGGCGGTTCGAGTTCTTAATCCATCTCCAGAATACGTCGTCATATTATCATATTTTTCTATGTATGTTATGTTCGTATTATCACCTATCGTCGATAAGAAAAATTTTGTGAGAAATTTATTTTCCCTCCCTCCCCCCGCCCCCCCTCACTTACCCAAAAACAAACCGATTCTTATCCAGGGATCTTTGTACAAACCGCACAAAAGACATGCAGTTCCGTTACTCACCATACTTATTAGATACATTTTCTTCGTGTACTGGAAAATTAAAAAAATTAAATAATTCCCTAGCTGGAATTTTGTTTTCCAGTACAAAATCATAATCGTACCTGATATTTTTTTAACGCTACTTTTAATTCCATGAAAAAATTTTCGTTACATTCGTTTTTTTGAAATTCATTGTTCCAGGATGTTATGAAACATTCTTGTAAATTATCTTGTTCCATCGGAAATGACGATGCTATGCCCAATATTAATTTTTTATCGTACGATTCGAAACCGGAAATGAAATTATTAACGCATTTCGCAACGTATTCAGCCGTCTGGAATCAAACGAACAAAAATTACTCCCCTTGGAAATATTATCATTATTATTATTTACCTTCGTGACGTCTTCGTTAGGTTTCGCATCTGGAAATTCGTATAATCTCGACGACGTTACATACGATCTATTTCCGTTTAATGACGTATGTACTAAACGAAATATCCTTCCGGAAAATTCCAAACCTATAAAAATCCCTTCTTCTAAAAAAAAAAAAAAAAGAAATTTATCGTTAACGGTCACATGATTCATTTTTTATCCATGATTTTATCCATTACCTGTTCCGTCTGGAAAATCGGTCACGTGAGTTAATTTACATTTTATCATTGAACTTTCACTGTATTCTGCTATTAAACTTTTCGATAAGGATTCGTAAAATTTTTTTAATATTACTTTTAATACTTGATCTTCAATAATTAAAGGTCGACATACTTTTATAACCTAAACAAACAATTACATCATATTTATTATTATTATCATTATCATTATTATGAATACAAGAGGTTTTAATTATTACATCGGGATATAAACGACTGATTATAACCATTTTATTCACTGGATAATTTTTACTTTTAAGTAGGCCAAAAAAAAAAATTTTTTTATTTATTTTTATATTTTATAATTTTGCAAATGATTTGTTTATTTTGTTTTTTTTTGTACAGTGGAAGCAGACAAGGTTTTTATGTATCGTTGTGTACTCACAATCATTGTGAGTTATCGTGGTCGGTGGCGAGAAAGTTTTACCGGAAATGACGTCATGGAGTAGGAAATGAAAAATCCGTTGAAATTCCTTTTATTGCGAAAGTTATTTATTAAAAAAAAGTTTTTTTTGTTTTTTTTGTTTTTTTTGTTACACTCGATCGTGTCGTCGTGATCGTTTGTGTCCATTTTTTTCTTTATCTCTATCTCGACTTCTTTCACGTCTGTCGTTTCTTCTGCTGTCACGTGGGCTTTTCGATCTATCTCTTTTCCAATGTTGCTGTAATTCTTTTCTACTCCCACTCGGCGAACTTTCTCTTTTTTTATGTTCTCTGCCGCCATCTTGATGATTCGAACGTTTCCTTTCTTTTTTTCTTTCAACATCAACATCGTTGCTCGTCGATTTTGATCTTTTCCTTTCTCTTTTATCAATCGATTGATTTTTCTTTTTTTCTTCTACTTTTTGTCTCCTCTTCAACTCCTCTTGAATTATTCTAGCTTCTCTTTTTAAATCTTCTATCGTTCTATTTTTTTTTTTTAATTTTTTTCTCTTCTCGTCTGAACTGCTTTCTGAAGAACTTCCAGAACTTGTACTCGAGTCTCTTTTATTTTTCTTTTGTATTTTGTTGTCTTTTTTTTCTTCGTCCGAAGAATCATCGCTAGAATCTTGTTTTTTTCTTTTACTCCTTTCTTTTTTTTTCTTTTTTTTATTCTTTTTAGAAACGTCATCCGAATCGTGATTTCTCTTGTGTTTTTTCTTCCTTTTTTTTTTACTTTTCTTTTTAATCGATTCATCAGAGTCACTCAAACTTTCAGAAGATGATGATGAGGATGATGAGGATGTTGATGATGATGATGATGATGATGATTTTTTCTCTTGTTTTATTTTTATTTTTATCTTTTCATCATCATCTTTTTCTTTTTTTATCGAATTTGAACTTGCTTCTAATGATTTTTCATCTGAAATGAAAATAAATTTAAAGTTCAAGCAGAAAGAAATAATGTGAAGCATTGTTCGACATTACAAAATCGCTGAGGTTTAAGAAATAACAAAAAATTTATGAGAATCTAACCTTTGTTATTTTTTGGTGGTTTATAATTTTCAACATGATCAACTCGAATGGTTCTTCCTAATATCTTAACACCATTTAAATTATCTACTGCTAAGTTTGTCGATCTCTGATCTTCATAACATAAAAAACAAAATCCTCTCGATTTCCCTGAATCTTTATCTCTTACTAAATTTATATTGACTGGTTCGCCAAACCTACACAACACATAATTCATTATTTAAAGTCAAAGTTTAACCATTTTATAAAAAAATTTATAATTACTTACTGTGAAAAAACACAAATGATGTCTCCTTCTGTTAAATCATATGGCAAACCTCCGACAAAAACCCAAGCACTATCTTTGTACTGTTCATGCCATGAAGTTTTGTATCTTCCTTTTAATTCTTCTTCGCTTAATTTTTTTATGTTTTTCACATTTCTAATAATAAAAAAAAACAAACATACATGATAAAGGATTGTATTCAAATCATCACATTAAATAATAAATAACAATCCTGACTTATTTTTCTAATTTCACTCTTTTCATTTGAGTTTACATGAATCAAACAAGTTTCTTACAGATTAATAACATTCATGATTTATTTCACAATACAAAAAATTTTAATGTAAATAAAATACCTACGTCATGGGATTCATTTTGATTATATCCTTATTATTATTAACTTATTAACTTTCAAAAAAAAAACATAAAGTTTGCTTATTAATAAATATTATTAATATAAGCATAAACTTTACCAGTAAAACAACTTCATGTTGAAATATTATGTAGTGTAACTAACAAAGCGTGAGTTACATCTTCTGCCACGACAAAAAAAAAATACGAGCCATTTTTTTCAAATTTAAATATATATCAAACGAAATTAAAACTTTTAAAATTAATTCATTACATTAAAAAAAAATTTTAATCGCCTTAGGATTCGTTTATGAATAAAAAAAAAAACGTTAATAAAATCAAAATGGCGTAGGTGGTGATGAAATTTTTCACGGAATTTTTTATTAATAAAAAAAAAAAACTCATTAAAATTTATTTAAATTCACACAATTATATTACATAAAACATAGCATAAAATCGGATGGATTTATTATTTATTTAAATATATATATATCTAAGAATAATAATAATAATAAAAAACGAAAAAAAAAATGTTTTAAATATATTTACAGCGAGAATAATAACATTAATATTAATTAATTATTTTTTTATTTTATATAAACATCGTAAATAATATCTTTCGAACGATAAAAAAAAAAAAACCTTTCCGAACACTAATTACCAATATTATTATTATCATTATCAACCTTATTTAAACGAAAAAAATTAATAAAACTCACGCAAAATTTTTATACGCGAATATATAGCAGGTAATATCATTAACAAGATAACCTAACTTCGTCGCGACATAAATTCAAAATGGCGTAAACGTAATTGATGACGTAATTATCAATTCTCGGAAACAAAATTCAAAACAAAAAAACCGTTACAACGATTTGAGCGCGCATAATAATATCTAACCTTAATAACTAATTAATTTTATTTTTTTTAAATTGAAATTTTCTTTTAATTAATAAATAAATAATAATAATGATTGATTGATTTGGCACAGGGATTTAAACGATAATAATAATGATAATAATTACAAATACGAATAATATTTTAAAAGTTTAAGAAACAAAAAAAAAAAAGAAAGCAGTTCGAAGGTGGTTTTATTTATCGTTAATATTAATTATTATTATCATTATCATAATATTAAATAATTTATAATGAAACGTTATTAATTGGCTACCATACGAACAACGATTAGGCAATATTATTAAATATATATAAAATTTTTTTTATTAAAAAAAAAAAAAATTTTTACTGTATCAATGGAGCATTTTGATTATCGCTAAAATCTAACGTGTAATAAACTTCCGTCGTGTCTAATGTTGGAAAACTTCTCGTTGGCATCGGCATTTGATCTTGAGGATAACCCAATAACGGTTTAACGGTTCTTTAAACAACAATCAAATTAAAAATTGTTTTATGAAATACTTAAAACAAACAAACAAACAAACAAACCTGGAATGCCTGGGTAAAACATCTAATTTTCTTATTTTACACGGGAGTAATGGCGTGGAATTAACAAAACACGTTTTGTATGATTCGTGTACTCGACAATGGCAAACAGCTACCTGTAAAAGTATAATTTAAAATAAAAATAAAAACGTCGTGGTAATAGAATTTGATAAAAAATAAAAGAAAGAAAGAAAAGAGATTAACCGTTAAAACGACGAGGAATAAAGCGCAGGAAAGAGTTCCGACAGCAATATATATGTTATGTAATTTGTCTAGACGAAATCCGAGGGGAATGTTTCTATTATCGTAAATTTCCTGCTGTTGTTCAATGTAAGATTTCGAACTCGATTCGATTTTATCAACGGATAATTCTTGGGAACATGTTTTACCGGAATAACCGGGACGGCAAGCGCAATAAAACGAATTAACGCTACTCCAACAAGTTCCGCCATGTTTACACGGATTGCTGCTGCAAACCTGTGTACGTGAAAAAAAAAAAACAAAATCCACATGTAATAAATTCTTTTTTTCTGTTTTCGTTTCCGGCGGAAAAAGAGTTTTACGTACCGCTTTTAAAGGTTCGTTGCATTGAGGTCCGGTGTAACCTTTTGGACATTCGCAACTGTAATTGTTACCCCTATCTTCGCAAATCCTACCCTCCGCACATGGTTGCGGATCGCATAAATCGACCTGGACGCAAAAACCCAAATTTTTATAATCTCCTGATAATTATTTTAAAATTGATCAGGTGGTATATAAAACCTCTTACTTTTATGTGACATCTTTTACCGTTGAAACCTCTTCCGCAAATGCATTGATATCCACCGATTTGATCGATGCATGTACCTCCATTTAAACATGGAGAAGATTCGCATTCGTTAAATTCGTATTCGCAATTTTCTCCAGCGAAACCTTTGAAAAAAAAATTAAAATTTTTTATTTCCGGTTTTGAAAAAAAATTTTTTTTTTTTTTATTCCTTTTCCTGTGAGTTACCTGGACGGCAAAAACATTTATATCCGTCAGGTTGAGAAACGCAAATCCCATGTTTACATGGAGATTCTGAACAAAGATCCGACGGATGTTGGCATCTATCACCTGAATATCCGGTTTGACAATCGCATTTAAATTCCGTTTGATTACTGGAACATTTACCACCGTTTTCGCACGGTGATGATTCGCACGGATCAGTTCTTTCTTCGCATGTTTTACCCGTGAAACCTGATGACGAATTACCATCACCACCACCATCGTCAGCACCACCGTCAGCACCATCAGCAGCAGAATGAAAATAATAAAAACAAAAAAAAAAAACAAAAAAATTTAATAATAAATCAAAGAAAAAAAAAAACAAAAAAAAATTTTTTTTGTTTTGTTTCGGGTCTCTGAAAGTATATATAATAAATCAAAATTTGTGTAAAAAGATAAATTAAAAAGTTTTCTCTCTCTCTCTCTCTCACACTGTTTGTTTTTTCATCCTCTATCTCCCTCTCTCACTTTCTCTCCCCCTCACCGTTTCTTTTTCCCTCATCCTCTCTTTTTCTCGTTTTCTCTATCATTTTCCTTTTTCTTTTCTCTTACTGTTGTTCTTTTCACTCATTCATTCTCTCTTTCACCCTCTCTTTCTTTCTCTCTCTCTCCCTCTCTTTCTCTATCATTTCTTTTTCTCTTTCTCTCTCTCTCTCTTTCCCAATTTTTTTTTGATCCTTTCCTTTTCATTCCTTTTTTTTCCCTCTCTCTCTCTCTCTCTCTCCATTTTTTTTCATCATCTTCTACATCTATTTTTCATTTTTCATTTCGTCACTTACAATAATAATATTAAGAATAATAATAATAATAATTGTTATTAAAATACTGCAAAGGAATAAAATTTTTCATTAAAAATGTGAAAATTATTATTATTATTTTTTTTCATTTGAAAAAGGAAAATTAAATTCGTGACCTCCTTATTTAAGAAAAAAAAAACGATACGACAGACGACGACAAAGATAATTGAAAAAAAAAATCAAAGGAAAAAAAGGAAAAAGTTACAAAAAGGAATAAACAGTGTAAAAAAAAAAACCACGAAAGGAAGGGGGGAAATGGGGGAGAGAGAGAGAGAGCGGGGCATAATGATAATCATTTAAAAAATCACAAAAGTTTTTTCCTCAAAAAAAAAATTATCGGAAAAAAATGAAAAAGAAAAAAAATTCAATGGAAAGAAAAAAAAGGAAAGAAAAAAATTTTTTTTTATTCATTTGAACGAGTGTTAACAATGCGAAAAAAAATTTTTTTCTTTTTTTTTTTTAAACGCAAAAGAGGAAAATTTAAAAAATTTAAAAAAAAAAAAAAATATAACAAAGGAAAATTAATTAAACAAAAAATAATAATAATAATAATGATAATAAAAATAATAAAACTGGAGTAAAAAAAATTTTTTTTTCCGTTTTTGAAAATGAAAATGCAAACGGAAAATTTAATTTTAATGATGATAATAATAATTTATTGTTTCTTTTCTTTTTTTTTTCATCGTCGATTGAAAATTGTTTAAATAATGATAATGATGATGATGATGATGAGAACGAAGATGATTATAATAATAATAATGATAAAAAAATTTTTATCAAAAAAAAAAAAAATCTGGAATCTCTACGTGTTCTACGAACGAAAAAGAAGAAGAAAAAGAAGGAGATGGAAAACGTGAGTGTGTACGTGCGTGTGTGCGTGCGCGTGTATGTGGGTGTGCACGTGTGTGCGTGCGTGTTCGAAATATTTGTTTCCAGTAATGAAAATCGAAGAAAATAAAAATTCATTTGTGACTTGAATACATAAAGAACAAGACGAAATGAAATGAAAAAAAAAAAAAAAAACGCGAAGGGGGAGGGAGGAAGAGAGAGAGAGGGGGGGAAAAACGTGGTAATAGAATATAAAAAAATTGAAATGATACCGGAAGGAAATGTGGAGGAATAATAATAATAATAATAATATTAATAATAATAAAACAAATTACGAGGAAAAAAAATTTTTCCAGACGTTTTTTTTTTTTTTTATATATTTTGTACCGAATGGGAAAAAATTTATAATAATTATTATTATTATTTCAAATTTAATTAAATGATCGAATGATTGATTGATTGATCACGTTAATAAAAAAAAAAAGTCTATCGTGAATTTGTACGACAAAAAAAAATGAACTACATCCTCCTCGTTTTTAAAAAAATTTTTTATTTATCCCTTTTCCCTTTTACACCTTTCCTCCTCCCCACTTACCCCCAACCTCCTCCCCTTCCCTCCCCCCTCACGTAATTTTTCCATAAAAATTTTTCCCTGGAACGAACAAAAAAAAAAAATTTTAAATAACCTTAAGGAAAATCAAAAATTAATTTTTTTTTACCTTATTTACATTTCAACGAAACAAATTAAATTAAAAAAATTTCTTCTATCTTCCCTTTCCTCTTACCTCTCTCCTACACCCCTCCCTACCTTCCTCTCTCCTTCCACCTTTGTCCAATTTGCCTTTTCCTTCCCCCACCCCACCCCTACGAATCTCATCTTTTTCATTTTAATTTCAGTTTTTTTTTCTTCACGTTTTTCATAAATAAATAATTTTTGTAAAAATAAAAAAAAAAATTTTTTTCGTGTTTCGAGTTTCGAGAGTTAAAAATCGATTCGAGAAATATCGAAACGTAAAACTCCTTTTTCTATAACGATATTTAAATTCGTTATAACAATAATAATGATAATAATTATAAAAACATCCTCGAGTCAAACGAAACATACCGTGACAAATTTACAAAATTTTATTTCAAACTTTTTATTATTATTATTATTATCATCATTATCATCATCGTCATTATTTTCGTAGTCCTTGTCGTCGTCGTACAACGGCGTTTCCGGTCGAGCGATTATATAAAAAAAAAAAAAATTAAAAACGGCTCTGGGATTATATTCACACTCTAAAAATAATTCGTCCGTTCCAGTTTTTGTACGAACGTCAAAAAATGATGATAATGATGATAATAATGATGATGATAATGATGATGATGATGATGATGATGATGATGATAATGATGATGATGATGATGATGATGATAATGATGATGATATAAGAATTTCGTTAAAAATTTATTTATTTATTTAGTTAGGATAAAAAAAATAATAATAATAAAAACACCGGAAGTAAACGATTATCCTTTTTTTTCTCTCTTTCTCTCCCCTTTTCTCTCTCTCTCCCCAACATTTTATTCCTTTTTATTCCCTTAATCACTTCCGGTTTTTGTACGTTTATACCTTTTTTTTCTCCTCCGTTTTTTTTAGCAAATGGTTAATATAACATTTGAAAATCTCCAGGAAAGGAAAAAAAAAGGAAAATTAGAATACGTAATCATTTGTAACGAAAAAAAAAAAATTCGGGATATTAATTCGCCTCTTTTTTCCCCTTTTTTTCCTTTTTTCCTTTTTTTAGCAAAGGAAAATTTACAAAAAAAAAAAATGGAAATAAATTTACGTCACATATTAAAAAAAAACTTTTTCCTTTGCTTTTGTACGTCACACATTCGGTCGGTTTTTGAACCTTTTTTTTTTTTTAATAATGTTTTTACTTTTCCGACACCTACGTCATCACCTACGTCACCACCACCGGAAACGTAAATTATGGAAATTTTCTTTTTTTTTTTTTTGTCTTTTTTCTATCCCCGATTATTACACATAATCCTTTCGTTAATCCTTTTTTTTATTACGTAATAAAAAATCGTGATTTGATATTATTATTATTATTACTTTTTAATCCCGACAAGTTTTCTTTTTCCTGTTTATTCCAGATTTCTATCCCGATCCCTCAGAAATAAATACCTAATGAATGAATAACCTAAATAGTAACGATTT